>NW_021167079.1:5682190-5759468 GCF_003711515.1 Sodiomyces alkalinus F11 | reverse complement strand
TAGGAAGTAACGCTACTCGATCGATATTAAAAATATCTTTAAACTCGTGATAAATAGTAGGAATATTACGTAAATAGGGAGGAATATTAGAATTAACGGTTAAATTACTAGGCTGCTCCTATTAAGTAGCTGATAATATAACTCTGCTAATCCGTGGTAAAGAAGAAAGATATTCGTTTATAGATAAAATAATAGTATAACGCGCGTTACGTTTAGCCGAATAAATCTGCTTCGGTATAAAGATAAGAGAAAAATACTCAGGGGATAAAGGGTAAATCTACTCATTAGTCCGCTAGTTAATAGTAGGGTTAACGGCGTGGAGCTAAGTGCCGCCTAGAATGATTTTATGTTTTATATTCGTATTAATATTAATAATTCGAAATTCCTCCTTCTGTAGTTTAGTAACCGCCTAACTATCGGTCGCCTTAAAAAGTATAGTGGTGGTGCTATAAGTCCAAATCTGAATATCGGCTCTACCTAAAGTCTAAGAGAGATTCTATACTAGGCTAGCCGCTAAGCTACCAGTGGCTCCTAAAAGAGAATAGTCGATTAGACTAAATTCTATACCACTATTAAGTAAAGCTAGGATCTTAATCTATTCTTTACCCCGCCGTAGACTAACTTTAACCTTTATAGTGGAGTTAGTAGTGCTTAGCTATAGCGGGGATAATTCCTAATCGTTATTATTATATAACTCTATAATATAGGTAGGGATAAGGGTAGTGTTAGAGCTAGTAGTAGGAGGAGGTTTAGTTAAACTACTAATAGTCTACTATTAGCTAGATAAAAAAAAACGTCTTTACGGGTAAGTATTAGCGTAATAGCCCTTCGCACGATATTTAAAATAAGTGATCTTACTAATAGGACGACGAATTAAAGATACGGAAATAGGCTAAGGATTTTACTATTAGGTAGTAGTGATATTAGCGGCGTTATTATAAAAACGCTTAGTTCCCCAGAAATCGTTATTACGACCATAACGTTAAGAATAATTATTACGCGACTAGTAATTAACTACGTACTTACCACTTTTCGTAAGAACTGATTCGGCCTATTTAGCCTATTAATCTAATTTACAATACGTTATAGGTAAGCCGCCTAGTATAATCTAAGGGCGTAAATTATCTCGTAATTTCGTAATTATAGATGTAATACCGATAATCTCCGGTAGGGGAATAGGGAGCTCGGATTCGAGTAATCGCTACTTAGCTTTAAAATTATTATAGGATTAATAAGGACCCTACTGTAAGTCCTTATAGAATATACGTTAAACCGCCCGTAAAACT
This sequence comes from Sodiomyces alkalinus F11, assembly GCF_003711515.1. NCBI lineage: Eukaryota > Fungi > Ascomycota > Sordariomycetes > Glomerellales > Plectosphaerellaceae > Sodiomyces > Sodiomyces alkalinus. The sequence continues at coordinate 5,758,182 of NW_021167079.1, read as the reverse complement.
CGAGTATTATTATCTAGTATCTAATCGCGGAGCTAAGCTAAAACTTCGTCTTAAGACGGCCTACCGTTAGGCTACCGTCGGTCGGCTTCTAAGTTATAATCCTATCGTAAGGAGGGTATAAGGCACTATCTAGTGAAAATAATACGGTTAGTATTATCGTTAAGAGTAGGGTTAATAATACGAATCTACTATATCTACGTAATAAAAGATTTATATTAAGCCTACGAAGTAGCGGAAAAATAGGGATTTAGTATATTAAGTTTCGAAAAAGTAGGGTTCTCCGAAGTAGTCGGCTATAGAGTAGCGGCTATTTAGACGGGAATGAGTTAATAATTTTAAATAGATTAGTAGGGCTATAAAGCCTGACTGGATACTATAGGTATATTAGGCGGGGGTATAGCTGAATTACTAGGAGTTAGGGGTAGGGGATATAAATATATAGTTACCTAACTAGAATCGTCGGTATTATTCGCCTACTATTAAGTAGCGGCTATATTATCGGCACGTTACTACCGAACGTTCTTTAACTAATCGTATAGCTATTATTAACGCTAGCGCTCTTATTTACGAGCCTACTATTCTTATCTCTCTTATTTAAGCTGTATATTCTCTTTAGCTAATAGATCTTCTAGCTTCCTAAGACTAGGTAACTATGGTTTAACTAGTGATTAGGGTCGGGAATATAAAATTAGAGGTAAACGATTCTCTTAATCTTATTAACTTCCCGTATACAGCTGATTTAGGTTAATACCTATCGTGGTCTTATAAGACCCTAAGCTAGTCTACGGTTAATCTATATCTATATCTATAGCACTAGATATATAAGGTGGAATCGGGGTATTCTCCGAGATTATAGGACTAAAAGGAAAATTTAATTAAAACTCGGGTTAAAGACTAATAACACTGCTTATACTGCTGATTATCTATAGCCGAGTAGTGCTATTAGTGGCAGGGTTATAGTTAGTTAGCTATTCGGCCGCTAACGACGAAGATACTTAATTAGGCTAAGGATCGCTAATATCAATACGAACACTATTATCGGACTAAGCCTCTAGTGGCCGATTATTATTCGACTATTAGATCCTAGATATACCGAATCCTGTCTAACGGTCGCTATCCGCTTTTAGAGCGATTATCTTATTAAGAAGGAGATATAGGTCTACCCCGAAGGGATAAGGACTAAAGGGTAATAGGGAGTAACAAATAAGAATCGTAGTCTTATATAAGGGGAGGCTAACTATAGGTTAACTAGTGGTTAATAGGAAGAGTATCTTAAAGGTAGGTGGTAGTGTAGAGGAGAGATAATCGCTAACCCCTTTCTTTTAGAATAGTCTAGCTCCCTGTCTTATATAATAAATATCCACTCATTAGTCAGCCGGTAGTCCACTGCGTAGTCCACTACTATATCCTAGTACCTCCTAAGTCTTCCTTATATCCTACACCTAACAGTACGACCGGTAATATATTATTAGTTATAGAGACTTACGACCGCGATACCTAGGCTACGGTATACGAAGATATTTACCGCCGCTTTAACTAAGGCTAGGCTACCGTTGTTAGCCAGGTTATAGCTACAGTTAAGTCTTACCGCGGTCGTTTCTTCTTATAAGGACCTAGCGGCACGGGTAAAACCTTTATATATCGTGGTCTCTACGCCTATTTCCGGTCGCGCGGCCAGATTATCCTCTATATAGCGTCCTCTAGCATCGCGGCGGTTCTTCTTAAAGGTAGCTATATGGCTTATTCGCGGTTTAAGATCCCTTTATAGATTAATAACTCCTTTACGTGTAGCGTGCTAAAGAATTCGGACCTTATAACACTATTACGGGAGACTACTCTTATTATTTAGGACGAGGTCCCTATATAGTATAAGTTCTATTTTAAGGCCGTTAATTGTACGTTACGGGATATACTAAGCTATGACGATCTATTTAGCGGTATTCCGGTTATTTTTGGAGGCAATTTTATGTAAATCCTGCCCGTTATTCGGAATAATAGAAGGGCGTAGATTATATATACCTGCTTCTAGCGGTCTTCTATCTAGCTATAACTCGGTATCCTTAGCCTAACAGAGAATATACGGGTTACCTCTACCGATCCTAATAATTAGGCATTTATTTAGTGGTTACGGGATCTCTCCTATAATACTACTCTTCACGGGTCTATTAACCTTTTCCCTACTATCACGACTCTTTACAATATCGTCCGTCTTTATAGGCGTATTTACCCGATTAATTTACTAGATTAGGCGTTATCAGACTATATAGTATTTATTAACCGCGTTATTCTAATAACTTATAATACTACTATTACGGAGATTAATAGCTAGATACTCGGGCGCCTACCTAGCTAGTCGCGCGTTTACCGGGCCGAAAATTCGGTTGCTAATCAGGCAGAGAATACTAACGGCCCTACGCAGGATCTAGCCCCAGAGTTTTTAATACAGTTATAATTCGCTTTTATCCCGCTAGCACGTCTTAAGCTAAAGGTCGGCGCCCCTATTATACTTATACGGAACCTAAGCCCGCGGTAGGGTTTATATAACGGTATATATATAGTTATTTTATGGATAGCGCGGAATACGCTAGAGGTAAAGGTCCTATCAGAATTACACGCTGGCGAGGTTATATTTATCCCCCGTATCTGCTTAGATTCTAATAAGGAAGACTATCTATATATTATCCGCCGCCGTTAATTCCCGCTACGGCTCTATTTCGTAATAACGATTAATAAGTCGTAGGGTCAGTTATTTAGTATAGTCGGCGTAGATTTCTGGCAGCACGCCTTTACTCACGGTTAGTTTTACGTTACGATATCGAGGGTTACGGATATTAGAAATCTATTTATTTTATTATAGGCCGATAACGGTTAGGGCGGTAGGTAGGCTTAGCCGTAGGTTAGTCGGAGTATATCTAATATCGTATACCTAAAGGTCTTAATAGATTCTTTTCAACGGTTACTTCTATGGTTATAATAGTCTACTATAATAACTAGCGGATCGATAACGCGGTCGGATTTCTTTATTATATAGCCTATATTAAGGGTAGATAAAGTAACGAAGTAAACTACCTATTCCCGCCGCACCGTAAATATAAAAATAAAATAACTGTAAACCCTTTATAAAATAGTAAAGTAAAAAAAAAAAAAGCCGTCTTAATTCTCCGCCGGGATACTATTCTTTAGGGCAGCGATTATATTCTTATAGTACTAGATTAACTGCTTTTTCTATGCTATCGTTATACCGGTAAGGAGTATCACGGCTAGCACTTCGATATTACTAAAGGTTATTATAGACGGGGCGAGGGGCGCGGGTATAGGCGTGGCGGGCGTAGGCGTGGCGGGCGTGGCGGTAGCCGTATTTATACCCGAAGCACCGGCGATAGTTATAATAGTCGGGGGGGGAGGGGAGCGGTAGCCGTAGTTAAGGTCTTTGCCTTCTTAAAAAGCGTTACGGTTCCTATAGTATTATAGATTGATTAATTAGTATAGGTCGGTATTCGTTATAGTTATTATTAGCTTACCTATAGTCTTATTTACACGCTTTTTTCCCTTAGAAGAAGCGGGAGTAATAGTAGCGGTGGCGGTGGCGGTAGTATTATTATCGGCGGCGGCGGCGGCCGGGCGGTATAAATATTTACGGCCTTCCGAATTAAAGTGGTAGTTATTATAGCTACCGCTAGCGATACCCGAGAATATATAGTAACGGGCGAAGGGACCGTCTTTCTTACTATAGTGCTTATAGTCTATTTAGAGGTCGCCGATAATTGTTATTATAACGGCCTCTTAATTAGCCGGGCGATTAAGGTTAAGGTTTTTATCCTCCTATAATAGGAGGTCCTGTTTAGCCTATATTAATAATATCGGTTAGTAAATAATATATAAAATAGTATATAAGTTAATAACCTACCCGAATAACGCGTATAGTATTAAGGGCCTTAGTAGCTTTATACCCGCTATTATATATAAGGTTAAGAACCTTACTACGATTAACTATACGGCTATCCTTTATAGGTATCGTTTCCTAAACGCTCGTGCGGGATAAAGAGGCCGTATTATATACGGGCGGGCGGGCAGGCGTACGGGCGGGCGAGGAGGCGGTAATAAAGGTAATAACGGAGGTAGTGTCGGGTAAGGCGGGGGCGGAGGCAAAGGCGGCGGGTAAGGCGGAGGCGGCGGGCGAGGCAGGGCGGCAGGCGGCGGGCGAGTTATCGGGCGTAGGGGACCGCGATTCCTATAAGTCGATAAAAGAGTCGGAGAGTACGGGCGGTATACTACGAATTACGGTTAGTATTATCGCTTTCTATAGGGTTAAGGCGTGTATTTATATCCGTAACTTATGTGATAGTAAGGCTTTAACTACTTAAAACGGAAGGGAGGGAGTAATATTTAAATAGATAGTAAAAAACTATTACTTAGCGGCACTATAAGATATAATAAGGGTTAATTAATTAAGAGCTTTATTTCCGTAAATAGTATAGTTTAATAGTCGGAAATAGAAAGCTGCTTTATTTAGATAATAAAAAAACTAATACCAAACGTCGTTATAGTATAGGAAATAGTAAACAGCAGTAAAATAAAAGAAGGCGGGCGTTTTACGGTTATTTTCGGCTATTTTCGGTTATTTAGTTATTATAGAGCAGGTCATATAACAAGCCCCCCCCCCATAAAGGGGGGGGGGGCGAGCTTAGCGGCGTTGCCCGTAGGGCAACCTGCTAAGCTCGTAACTTTTCATTCCCGCTATATGGAATCACTTTAACAGCAATGTGGATTATCTATTCGGACAAGCCTTCGTCATGAATCGTGAGTTTACCCTGTCAATGGGAAGATCAACCCCTCCGGGATTTCTGGAGGATGAACGGAACCTTGTCACTTTCACCTCGGATACTTCTTTTGGGTCCCGGCCGATATGCCGGCTAAGCTCATCTCGGTGACGTATCCCACACCCGAGCCCCTTTCCCCCGCCCCCGTAAAAGTCCCCACCAGCTAGCTATCCGTCATCGCCCGGGGTGTGCTATCCCACAAAGTCACACCCCGCGTTCCCGTCAACGTGCAGCTCCCCATTGATCGGGGTAGGAGATGATGAGTCCCGATTGAATTGTCTCAGAGAGGAAAGACATATGGCAGCTGATAGGGATACTTGTATGCAGTCACATTCTCGGGTCGTCTTTGGGGGATGGACGAAGGGAAGAGACCCCCAGTACGTCCGGTTTCTGTTTTGCTTGCCTATATCGGCGGGCACCACTTATGCCGCATGTCTGCGCCTTTGGTCAATATCCCGCATGGCATTTTGCTCCCATGCCACCAAGCAATAGCCCTGAACGCCGCGGAGCCCATCCAGACTTGCCATGCCGTATACACCTGACAAAACACGTCTCTGCCTGGTCCTCCCATCTCAGAGCTCAGAGTTCCATGCTCATCAGATACATCTCGATAATCCTCATGAATTTGGCCACGAAGGCTTCCAGATGGAAGATGACCTTCGTCCCCATCCGGATGCGGTGCTCGTAAAAGGCCGACCATTTCACCACCTCGGGTTTGAGTGCATCGTCGATCATCGGTATCAGCTTGAACGTGAGCGTCCTGAGGATCGTGGTCGCTGGAATACAGTGCGTTAGGAGGTCGTAAAGCTTGGCCCGCACCTGCAGGATCCTCGCCGGGGTATGCTCCTCCATGATTTCCTTCGCGATCTGCCCTATTAGAGCCTCCCAATCTGGCGGCGGAATTCTTGTCGCCTCTGTAACTTTCTCGCTGTTGTGTCATGTCGTCAGCTCCTCTTGCGCCTTACCAGATGGGAGAAAAAAAAGGGGGGAAAAGGGGGGGAAAAAAGGAGGGCAGGGAGCCATGTCACTTACTTCTGCGCATGCACCGATTCGTACATGAGAAGCGCCCGCCGCAAATTCCGCCCGCTCTCCTGCGCTATCCGCATGTGCAACCCAGGTACGACTGGCCAGCCCTCCCGTTCCGCGCTGGATGCCAGCACGTCGCATATTTCCTCGTGCGTCGGCGCCGCAACCCGCACCAGGAGCGTCCGTGACCGGATAGGCGCGATAATGTTGGCTGTGGAATTGGCGAGCAGGATAAGCCGTAGGTTGGGCGAGTATTTCTCCATGGTTCGGCGCAACGCCGCTTGCGCGTCGCGTGTCAAGTGGTCTGCCTCGTTGATGACAACCACCTTGAAGCGCTGCCGTGCGGCCTGGTCCACCTGCTGCGTCTGGGCCACCTCCTTGAGCAGATCTTGCACCACAACACGGTCATAGTTGCCCACATCGGACGGTGTGATTTCGAGGTGGTAGTTGGACGCCACTATGTTGAACTCGAGCTTGCGATTGCTTGTTGTCTGGAAGACACGGGCGTCGATTTTGATCTTCTCTACTCCCGGCCCATAGAGCTCTTTCAGTGTTGCCACTATGCGTGTTTTCTTGCCGGCACCCGAGGGTCCGTAGACGAGGAGATGAGGGAAATCGCCGCTTTGGGCCTGCAATCGGGAATATAGCGTTAGCATGGATGCGAGTGCCCTCGGCTTCAATCTTTCTTGCGTACCAAGGACCGTAGTCTTTCAGATAATTCCTGATGGTAGGTGAGAGCATCCAACGACCGTGGCCGGTGCTTGTCGACTATGAGAGCCATTATGCTTAATGGTCCGTCCCAATAAAGAAAATGTGTTGAGTGATGTTGAAAATATCCGATTGTTCCAGTTCGCTTTTTTTTCTTATTTTTCTCTTCCGTTTCTCTACTTGACAACCACGTCGGCAGACTGTAGGCGTTCTTGGATTGGAGACGCGACGCTCACGCGTAAAGTGGTATCACTCTGCCAAGATGAAATCCCGATAGTGGATACCCGTATGTGGCTGTGCGGTGGTCTGTGCTCACGAAGATAATCGAGACGAGAAGCTTTGGGACGTACATACCCTATTCTGTTCCTACAACGGATGACGGACGATGGATAACGGTCAACTAGAGGTACGGAGTAACTATTTTCTGACTGAAGCTGATGCCGGAGCACAAGTTGCATTAAAATACACTGAAGAGGGTTGGTTTACGTGCATACCTCCATGTACATCTGCGAAACGTTTACAGCCTATAAGACATTGAGCGTTGAATCCTCAAGCATTTGACTCTATTGATACAAGGTTCCATTCGCAACAACTGCCTCGCTCCTCTTGTACACAATGGCTAGCTTCGTTTTGTACACAGACCGACTATAATGCATCTTTCTATCAAGCCGCAGCAGATGGCGAAGCACCCGCGGACCCAGTTGGTGTTGTAGGGGCTTGCTCCAGTGCCTCTGAAGGGGTAATCTTCTTCCTCGGCCGCTTCAAGTCTTCTAGTGTGACACCGTGCAATTTTGTGATACCAACAACTGGCGGCTCGCCCTTGCGCACGAACGCCCATTGACCTGACAGGAGGGGACACAATCAGTGGTTATGTCCAGGCATGAAACGGTTGACAGCTTCAACTTACCAGGCAGCTTGTTCCCAGCTAGACGCATTGCATCACGCGCAACCGCCTCGTGTAGCATTCCTTTGATCTCAAAGACAATCTGACTGACGGCGACACGAGCGGCCCAGTGGTCGAACGAGCCTTTTCCTTTTCCCATACGCATCTATCACACCGAAGTGAGTATACCTGGCCGGTCGTTTGGATAACGCTTCGGGGAACGTCCTCACCTCGTTTCCGGATACATAGACGCCCACGTTGCAGCAGACCCTCTTATACAGCCTGTACTTCTGTCCACGGAGCCGCATCTTGATCGTGTCTTCGGCGTTCTTGAGCTGCTTCGCGCTGATCCTTCTATGATGGTCCGTCATGCGCAAACCGTAATCGCCCCACATCACGGTCGTTCCCTTCGTTGAGCCGCCAGTCGCCACGCGCGGACGGCCCTTCATCATCTTCTTCGTCCGGTCGATCGACGGTTCGAGCCAGGTACCATGGCGGGCTGTTGTCGACGAGAATGGCCGGGCATTGTGCTTGGATTGAGATGCTGCTGCGGGCACAGCCAATCGCGGACGAATCGATGTGGTCAGTGCCCTCGTCGCAATGGGCGTCGACACTCGAAGGCCCTGAAAGGCATTGAGCAATGCCGTAGGCCTCATGATGGTGGAGAGATAGTCGTTGGAGACAGCGCGAAGTCGAGGAGGTGATCATCTCCTTGAGCTGGGATTTTTCGATGGTCAACGAAAAGTGGTCAGTGCATCATCTTGGAGGACCGATTGTGGCACGTGACTTGGTGTCACCAATCGGTGCCCCAGAAGACGGGACCACAGAGCTGTGGCTAGTGACTAGTGGGGCAGTGGGGCATCGCGCCACAATTTGCGTTTCTCAGGGCGCGTTATTGCCTTTCGCGTCACGTCACGACTATTCAGTCGTCCTGGACGCAATCTGACTTCGTCCCTTCTGTCGATATTCGGAGCACCACACACCCCACCTTTCACTCACTCGGGGCCTCAATTACTTGCCCTCACTTAAAGCGCTTAGATATTGAGTGGCTACAGACTATTTCTTTCCCTCCTATCACAAAGTGCTCTTTTCTTTCAGGACCGTCGTGTTCTCGCCATGCCCGATATCCGGTCCTTTTTCGGCCCCAAGAACGGCGCATCTGCCCCAAAGGCGGTCCCGAAAAAGAAGCCAGAGGAGCCGACCAAGGGTAGACGCAGCAGGAAAGTAATCGAGGACAGCGATGACGATGACGCTATCATAGAGTATGATATGTTACTTCCACTCGGTATTGATGAGCCACTGACGATCTCGCAGGCAGAAGGCCCCTAAACCCGCTCCAAAGAGGGCAAAGTAAGTCTTGCTCAAACAAAGCTGACAGCCCCCATTGCTGAGACTATCTATAGAAAGGAAGAGTCTGATGGCGTCGAGATTACGGCGAGCGAATACTTTGCTTCTTCCAAAGCTGGCAAAGGTCCAAAAGCGCCCACGTCTCCAAAACCCGATGCGAAAACCCAAGTCAGAAAAGAGGCCGTAATCCGGAGCAGCCCCAGAAATAAATTGACTACGAAAGCCCCTGAGGCTGGTTCTAACGGCAACGGTCATGCCTTGACCTCGAAGAAGCGCACAACCACCTCCTACAAATCGCATGACCTTGACGACGACGCTGCCTACAAGGACGACGACGCCGAGGACGACGGAGATATCTTTGCCGCTGATGCCAAGGGAAGAAACAAGCGGAAGAATGGCGATTACGTCGACGACGAGAGTGAAGACGAAGATTTGCCCAAACCGAAGCGGATTGCGTCTAGGAGTAATAAAGCCGCTGCTACGACCCCAGTTCAAGATCAACCTGCTCCCAAGCCCAGGAAGAGGAAGAGTCCCGAAAGAGAACTGGACGAGTCTGAAGAGGAAAAGCCCAAGAAGAAACAGACGCCTGCGAAGCGTGCTCCGAGGACCAAGAAGGCCGATGAAGCCGAGGACGCCTCGTACCAAGCCATCCTGGATGACATCCCCACCGTTCGGCCGCCCACGCCTCCACCGAAAGATCCCAATGCCAAGTTTGACTGGAGAGCCGCCAAAAGCGGAGGTCACGCGGCCGCTCCGCCCTCCAATCCTGCCGGCGCTGACATTCCCGAAGGCGAGGAAGAGTGTCTTACGGGACTGACGTTTGTTTTCACCGGTGTGCTTCAGACCATTGGGCGCGAAGAAGGACAAGCCTTGGTGAAGCGATATGGCGGAAAGATAACAACAGCACCGAGCAGCAAGACCAGCTATGTCGTCCTCGGTGACGACGCTGGGCCCAGCAAGCTGAAGAAGATCAAAGACTTTGGCATCAAGACTATTGACGAGCATGGCCTGTTCGAGCTCATCAAGCGGCTTCCTGCGTATGGAGGCAGCGGCAAGGGGGCGGAAAAGGCGCGAGAAAAGAAGAAGAAAGAGGAGGAAAAAATGAAGCAGGAAGCCCTGGAGATGGAGCAAGAGGAGAAAGCTCGCCGAGCGGAGGCTGAGAAAGCGGCGAAGAAGGCTGCCGCCGCACGGGGCGTGACCGGCGCCGCTGCTGCCCCAGCGGCCCCTCCTGCTCAGTTGTGGACGTCCAAGTACGCGCCTACGCAGCTGAGCCATATCTGCGGAAACAAAGTCCAAGTGGAAAAGATCCAGAATTGGCTGAGGAACTGGCCAAAGAGCAAGAAATACAACTTTCAGAAGAGGGGAGCTGACGGCATGGGTGGTGCTCGTGCGATCATCATCTCCGGCCCCCCGGGCATCGGCAAGACCACTGCGGCGCATCTGGCCGCGAAGCTAGAAGGCTACGACGTGCTCGAGACCAATGCGAGCGACGCGAGGAGCAAGCGGTTAGTCGAGGAGGGCGTCAGCGACGTGATGAACAACACGTCGCTTCTCGGTTTCTTCGCCGGCGAGGGGAAGAAGGCGGATGCTGGCAAGAAGAACATTGTTCTGGTCATGGACGAAGTGGATGGTATGTCGGCGGGCGACCGGGGAGGCGTTGGAGCGTTGGCCAAGTTCTGCAAGAAGACTGAGGTGCCCCTGATCCTCATCTGCAATGAACGACGACTGCCCAAGATGAAGCCTTTCGACTTTGTGACTTTCGACGTCCCGTTCCGACGCCCCACGGTGGAGCAGGTTCGGTCTCGCATCATGACCATCTGCCACCGCGAGGGCTTGAAGATGCCCCCGAATGTCGTTGATGCTCTCATCGAGGGCAGCAACAAAGACATTCGGCAGATCATCAACATGGTCTCGACGGCGAAACTCGACCAGACCGCGATGAATTTCGAGCAGGGACAGGCCATGACCAAGGCGTGGGAGAAGCACGTCATTATCAAGCCGTGGGATATATGTCAGAAACTGCTGGGGGGCGGCATGTTTTCGCCGGCCAGCAAGGCAAGGCTCAACGACAAGATCGAGCTCTACTTCAATGACCACGAGTTCAGCTACCTCATGATTCAGGAGAACTACCTCCGCACGAAGCCCATGGCCCTCAACAACAAGGGCTACAGCCCGAGGGAGCAGAGGGTGAAGGCACTGGAGCTCTTCGACTGCGCGGCAGAGAGCATCAGCGACGGTGACTTGGTCGACCGCATGATCCACGGACCGCAGCAACAGTGGAGCCTCATGCCGGCGCACGCGGTCTTCAGCACGGTTCGACCTGCGAGCTTCATTTCGGGTCAGTTGATGGGAACCAACTTCACGTCGTGGCTGGGCAACAACAGCAAGACGGGCAAGCTGGGTCGATTCGTCCGCGAAATCCACTCGCATATGCGGCTGAAATCGTCTGGCGACGCGATGGAGATTCGCCAACAGTATCTCCCTGTTCTGTGGTACCAGCTCGTCCAGCGGTTGGCCGTCGAGGGCAAGGACAGCATCAATGAAGTCATTGAGCTCATGGACAGTTACTACTTGACGCGGGATGACTTTGATGCCCTCAAGGAATTGGGGCTGGGACCTCAAGCTGAGGAGAAGGTGGACATTGAGACGCAGACGAAGGCGGCCTTTACGAGGATGTGCGTACTGCCATTTACTATTCTTCTTCCCTTTCTTTTTCCGCTTTTTTTTTTCTTCTTCTTCCGTTTTCCCAGGCCATACTGACCCCCAGCCCTGCAGATACAACAGCATGCCCCATCCGGTACCGTTCATGAAGGCCAGCAACGTCCTGGCACCAAAGAAGGCGGCGAAGGAAGCCCCTGATCTGGAAGAAGCCATTGAGGAGGAGGATGAAGGTGAACTAGAGGCTGCGGATGTTGTTGAGGATGACGAACTTGATCTGAAGAACGACAAGTACGTCAAGCAACCGAAGAAGAAGGCAGCAAGGGCGACGAAGAAGAAGGCCAAGGCAAACGACAGCGACGATGAGGATAGCGGCCCCAAAACTAAGAAGGCTCCTTCTAAGGGTTCAACAGCCAAAGGACGTGGCAGGAAGTGAGCATGGCCATGATAGAGGTTGACAATACTGGGTCGCACAGCAATGTATAGTATAGGGGGGCAGTGGAGTGGATATGGATATTGGTCGTCTCTTGCTTGTCGGTGCATGTTTCCTTTCTTTTTTTCGGCTTCTTTTTTCTTTTCTTTGCCAACACCAAGGATATGATCTTCGTTACTTCACATTGGGACTATGTATGCGGGTGATGCAATAGACAAGGACAAGGACAAGGGTGTGAGATGGGAGAGGCAAGCTTGTTGACCAGACGTATAGATCAATGAGAACATTGCATACAGACCAGGAAGAAGCAATGCTTCTGTGAAGGCCTAAATTTACCTACTCTCAGCTATAAACATAATACACATAGAGAGGCATAGCAGGACAGGAACACGTACCCTAAGTTGTGAAGGCTTAACAAGGAAATGGTGATGAAGCCCCCTTTTCTCCCTTGAATGGTGGGATAGCAATTAAAAGCCATCGTCAACTCTGAAGACACAACCTGCCCTTGTTCTTCATTAGCTGTCCACCCACCTGTATCACAGGTTATGGGATATGCTATGAGTTTTGTCCATGTTCATGCACTCTTGCTTCCTGGGTGAGCTTCAACTTCTGGGTCTCCCTTCCTTTGTATTGGCTATAAGGCAACTTATAATTTATTACGGATCTTAGTATATCTCCTGACCTACTCCGGGCGCCCTTCTGGCCTGTTAACGGCCTCCTGACCTGCCACGACTCGTATAATCACCAGGGCAGTTCATGAGGTCGTTACAATTCTGGCAGGAGCCATACACGAACGCATCTACTTACTGTATATCAAAATTTTCACGGGATAAGGGAGCTATTGCTGAAGGTAGTCTTCCCGAGTTCCTCTTCTTGGACCTTCTTGTTGATCACATGCCGCCGTCTCATTGCTTGATTGTTCCCTTTTCCCTTTTACCTTTTGTTCTTCTTGGTTTTGACAACCTGAGCTTATAGACGGTGCTATTCTATTGCTTCGTTCTATTCCAGCCTTTGCTGTTGGTCTTGCTTTGCCCCTTGTGTTGTCGGGAACGAGTTTTGAACCTCCCCCAGAGACCAAGCCGAAAGTTGAAGAACATTGCAGCAAACCCATACAGCAGAAGAACTTTATGACTAGGATCTAGAAGCGCAAAGGCAATCTCGGAGGGAATAGTCAACACGAGTAGCTGCAACTACACGCCGAGACACCGAGTCATAGTCTAGTCGTATGATCATGGAGCACCGCACGACCGGCGGAAGGGAGATGGAAAGCCACTACCATGATGGGAATGGTAAGTTGATCTGCATCGTCATGGTCTCGGCGTTTATCGTGGAGTAGCATCGTATCGTCTAACCATTGCCTATTAGCCGTCTCTCCCATCTATGACCTTTCTCAGCACCCAAGCCACGAACTATCCGCCATCGAGGAAGTTCTCTCAGATGAAGATGAAGATGATAACAACAAGAAGCTGAATGATGTTGACCATGAAGTCTCGGACCAACCGTACCCTGCCCTTGGTTCGGGTCCCATCGCCGAAGAGAGTCAGAATGGCCAACAATTTCCGCCGGAATCTGCTGAACATGACACGAAAGACTCCCACCGCTCGCAACAGGTAGATGTATGTTTTGGAATAGATGATCGTAAACGTAGACGATGGGTCTCAGAACTCTCCGTGGACTAACAGAACTGTTTAGGCTCAGCATAGCCCTGTGGGTGCCGAAGGCGGCGAGCTTGCGTCTGTTGGCAGAGAACAAATGAAAACCCACGCTCGTGGAAAGTCAACTTCAAGCTTCCTCGCTTTGGGTGATGGCATCTACCCTCCCCCTACGAGTTTCCGTTTCCCCTCGCAGCCGGCTTCCTAGCATGGAGCCGGAGCTGGTCCGGAGACTCGACAGGATGCGAACACGGTTGGCTTGGCCATCTCGGAGCACGAGGACGGCCAAGTTAACCAGTCTGGTTTCTTTGGCTATGTCCAACGGAACGACGAGGGGCACTATGCTAATGCCCATGATACCTCCGATGGGGATTCGTATGATCCGATGGACCTTGCTCCGCTTCAAGACATGGTCCGTAGCGTTCCCAGCTCGGGGGGCTGGGAGCCCGAGGAGCAATATGAAGCCAAGGCTCTTGAGGGTCTTCAACGGGAAGAAGAGGTTGTCCATACTCGAAAACCAGTCCGTTCAGCCTCCCTGGAAGAATTATATAAACTTACTACCGAGGGGTGGCTGGATGCCAACGAAGGATCGAACGGTTGGTATCCTATCAATGGCCGTGATGATCCAGAGGGAGACGAGGTTGTTCATGCGAATCAACCCACCCGTCCAGCCTCCCTGGAAGAGCTATACCGGTTCACCACAGAGCAGTGGCTAGATGCCAATGGAGAAGAGGACGGCTGGTATCCTATCAATGGCAGTGGCCGTTTATCGGACCCTCCGGCGTCCGAGTCTCGTCAAGATGACAGCCCAGTTAACTTCGACCTATTTCACGCGGTGGTTAATTATGTTCCTCCTTACTTCACTACCAATTACCAAGGGAGACAGGCCGGAGACCGTACTGGTCAGCCTGAGGCCACTGGCGGTGCTGTCTATTCCCCGAACACCCGTGACTGGGCCGATTATGGAAGCGCTCTCGTCGACTACGCCCCTGAGACGGCGATTCCCAAGGTTCCTGGTTGCACAGCTGGCCAGCATCATGCCCAGAATTGGACCTTCGGTGCTTCTGCCTTCATAGCATATGCTGCCATGCGTGGTTCGGGCATGGATACGGGCAACCCGCTCCAGACCTGGATGGGGGTTAAGGGTATAGAGCGTCACGGCCATGACCACGACCTCGACTACGACCACAACAACTCCCGGGCCACGGACTCGAAGGCCGACGACTTCAAATTCAAGCAACTAAGAAGGTGCGTCTCCAAACTGCAAGGATTAGAGAGTGATGATATGAGTTACCCCAAGCACTCGGTTGACCCACGACCGACTGAGCCTATAGTTTCACCGCCGAGGTTGAAGTGGCCCTTTGGGAAAGACCCTTGGTCATTGATGAGAACCGTCAGCAGCGAGTTGAGATCCCCCGACCCAAATACAAGCACCTGAACCCTCCCGAGGGGTTTGAATATCCCCATCACCTCGCGTCGTCGATCAACGGCATCGCCGCGGATAGCTGGGAGAGAGCGAAGACTTTCGGTGAGTACTGTTTTCCTCCCTGGAGACTCCAACTTCTGCGACGAAAGGGGCGCATTGGACTGACCAGCAAAGTAGAAGAGGAGTACGATATCTCGGATGACGAAGGATCGCCTCCCTCTGGTCGTATATCACCTTGCACATTCCGCGTCCTGGCCGAGGGTTGCAAGCGCTGGGAAGACCCGGCCAAGGACCACAGAGTCGAGATGCCCCCTGAAACGAAACGACTTCGACCTGAGACTCCTCCCCCGACAGACATGCCGACATATCATCGCAACCGTATGGGCCACAAACGCACCTTGCAGCAAGACGTGGAAGACGGTAGCTGGCTCTCTCCCATCTACTCTGTGACTGAAGACCCGAGTATCATCTACACGCCTCCCGGTGAGTTCTACTTTGAAAAAAAGAAAAAGCCCCTCTTACACATCTTCTTCTGGCTCCCAGCCTTCTATCTAGACGAGTGTACCTAGGTGTACCAATACTCCCCGTGTCCAGAGGTTAATCGACTAACAGGAACCCAACGTCATCCGACAAACTTTGCCATATGTAACTGGCAAGACAACGTCCACGAGGTCATGGACCCTCTTGGCGCCCAACATCTGCGTGAATTCCAGCCCACCAGCCATATCGCCCCTAAAATCACCACGCCCAACGACCTGGCCCCGGCCCGCATAGCCTCAGCACACACCGCCGCGACGCGAAGCTCAGAGAACCGGCCCTACACAGCAGCAGAAGTGCAAGCAGCCCTGCTCTCCCCGCAAGCGCGACCGCTAGTAGACGGCAGCATAGCGCCCGAACACGCAGCGGCGGTGCTCGGAGCCCACTGGCAATGGGCATGCCAGATGCGCGACGCCGCGGCGCAGCAGTCACAGCGCAACGAAGAAGCGCGGCAGCGCATCAATTCTCTGCGCGACGAGCTGCGCGACATGGAACTCTGCGTCGACCACGTCCTGCAGAGGCGCGAGGAGGAGGAAGAAGAGGTGGTGGAGGAGGAGGACCAGCGCCGCGTCGAGCGCCGGAACCGCCGCATCATACGCCAGGTCAGCGCACACCTCCGCGAGGTCGCGTACGAGGTCCACCGTCGTAGGGAGCAGCTCTGCGTTGTCCTCGGCGAGGCGGCGCAGCTGGAGTGCGAGGAGCAGGTCCTTACTGCCGATGTCCGGGCTGAGATTGCGCGGTCTGGTCTTCCCGATGCTGATGCCGTTCGTGCGGAGGCTGGGCGGGAGTTTCTTGAGCTTGCAGGAACTACGTGATACCTACTACGGATAGGATGAGCGGAGTTGCTCGACTTTACGTACTGCGCCTGGATTGGATCGTGTCAGACGTAGCATGTTATTGTTTGGATTCTTCATTTAATCTGGGTCTGGAAAGGTCCTGTCTCTGTATTCTTGGCGGGAAGTCAGTACGGCCGGGCGATGAAGGCCGAAGACAGACAGAACAAACCCTGAGATTTGTATAACCATCTCTAGCACAATGTTGAATCCTTTCACCATCACTTGTTCTTCGCGAGCTGGGTCATGGAATAAATGTTTGGTCTAGGCGGTGTCTAGGCGGTATGATTGCCATCGCCTTCTGGGTATGATATTGAAGGAAGCTATAGCCTTTTTTCTTCTTCTCGTTGACCCCCGTATCCCGTATTATCCTGTCCCAGGATTTATATACCACATGTCGTCGTACAAACTGCAGTATGTGTATTATTTTACTGTCACCCCGCCAACCGTCATGAGAGGAGCATTGTACATATCAGCCGGAGTACCGCAGTTCGTCAGTACTCCGCCCGCTTGAAAAAGAAGGAAGATAGATAGTTGAACACTTGTTGAATATAATCGTACACAGCCGCGTCTCTCTGGAGAGACGTACGTTGCGAGAGACGCAGCCAGAGCCAGCTCGTAATATGCGAGCTCAATTGTTGTAGTTGGGTAGTTGGGGCACTAGATGGTGAGTGACATGGACATCGCTATGCCCTTGCGCGTCACGTCAAATGCCCATTTCGAAGAAGATTGGCGTCAAGGCTGAATTATTTGTTCTTGACGACGCCGACCTTGGCGGCCCGCAGCACGCGTCCGTTGAGCTTGAAGCCCTTCTGCTGGACGAAGAAGACGTGGCCGTCGTCCTTGTCGGGCTGCGGCGTCATGAAGGTGGCCTCGTGCTCGTTGGGGTCGAACTTGTCGCCGGTCGGGTCGACACGCTCCAGGCCATGCTTCTTGAGAGTGTTGAGGAGAATGCCCTCGGTCATCTTCAGACCCTCGTACAGTTGGGCCAGGTCCTTGGCCGTCTCGTGGGCATCCTCCGCCGCCTTGGTCTTGTCCTCGGGCACCATGCTCAGGGCGCGGTCCAGGTTGTCGACCGAGTCGACGAGGTCCTTGGCAAAGGCTTGGATGGCGAAATCCCGAGCCCCCTTCATCTCGCGCGCTGTCCTGTCCTGGAGATTCCGGAAGTCGGCGACGGAGCGAAGGCACTTGTCCTGTGGAGGGGGGAGGGAGTCAACATTGATTTTTTTTTATATTATAGAGCAAACGGGGGACTCATGAGTAAATCATAGTGAAACAAACCTTCCAGTCAAGGGCCTCTTTCTCCTTGGCTTCCAACTTCTTCTTAAGAGCCTCTAGCTCAGAAGTGCCGTTCCCTTCCTTCTTTTCCGCCGCCTCGGATTCTTTGACATCCTTCGCCTCGCCCTCTGCGCTGTACCATCTTGCTGCTACTGTCGGGGTCACTCGAGCAGCTCTTATCCTGAAGGCCGGGCTGGTCTGGAACTGAGAACGGAGGAGTGCTTGGGACGCAGGTGCTTTGGCGGCCGAGCGGGCAGCACGAGTGCCACTAACAAGAGCTCTTTGCAGCATTGTCGCAAAAGGGGGAGGAGGGATGCGTGGATGAAGATAGACTGAGGAGTGAAAGGAAGGAAGAAGTTGCAAAAGGCGAGCTCTCAGAGTGTGTCGCGTGGAATTGGGGAGTTTGATGTTGGGAAGTCCAGATCAGGGTCAGGGTCAATTTGCAGACTTGAGGTAGAGTTGAAATTTTAACGGGGCACCGTTTCGGGGGGCGGGCGGATCTCTGTACCCATATCCATATGTACTTCGTAATTATTACCTACTTCGTACTTTGTATTGCCGGTGCCGGCCCGTGCTTGGTCCGATGCCGTCTACCTTAGGTACCTTACATGTACCAATCAAGCTGAGTCCGTACACGGAGCGGGAAAATGATATCACGAGGAAGAAGAATCCAAAATCTTCCGACCTTATCGATAAGGTACTTTGTACCTCGTAAGGTGCCAGTGAACATGTTAGGGTACTTAACGTTCAGAAACGTTCTGGTGATGCGCCCGAGGAATCCTTATTAGTTCTTCTATCATTTAGCTTTAACCTCGCGCCTCTTCCACCCTTTTGCCTCCAGAAAACTAAATCGACGAAGGCAGCCGCTCATCACCTTCGAATTATTCCCCCTCTCTCCATGCTGCTCTTTCCGAGTGCGTGCTCCTGCCCATAATCCCACGATTCTCGGCGACATCCTTGACAACTTCGGGCTTTCGAAGCGCCAATCACTCAGACAGCCGCGTCGAACACGAAGCTCGGAAGGTGTCCCAAGGAGCGAGCAATCATGGATTATGACGCAATGATGCTGGACGGCGATTCCGCCGGTCCGTCTGTCAAAATTTCTAACGTATGCGCACTTGCCTTGCAGTGACTGGTTTCTCCCTTGTCCTGTTCATCATCATCATCATCATCATCAAGATCACCAGCATACTGATGCTGAACACGCCTCTTAGACCGAGCGCGACCGGGTCGTATTCAGCCTCACCAACTGCGACTTATCCTTCGCCAACTCGATAAGGCGCGTCATCCAAGGCGAGGTCCCCACAGTTGCTATCGACATCGTGGAGATCGAAACCAACACTTCCGTCCTCGCCGACGAATTCATCGCCCACCGCCTGGGCCTCATCCCTCTCGATTCGAAGGACGCCGGCAGCTTGCTCTACTCACGCGATTGCGACTGCGAGCAGTACTGCGACAACTGCAGTGTCAAGATCACATTAGCCGCCAAGTGCACGTCGGACGAGGTCATGAAGATCTACGCCAGCGACCTCGTCGTCGATAGCTACCGCCAGAACGCCACCATCGGAAACCCCGTCATCACCGACCCGGACAAGCTCGGCACCCTCATCTGCAAGCTGCGTCGCGGCCAGGAGATCAAGCTTACGTGCATAGCCAAGAAGGGCGTGGCTAAGGAACACGCCAAGTGGATGCCGACAGCTGCCGTGGGATTCGAGTATGATCCGCATAACAAGCTGCATCATCTCGATCTCTGGTACGAGACGGATGCTGCAGCGGAATGGTAATGCTCTACGTGCCCAACCCTCTCCCAGTGATCCTTTGTGATCTGTTGTAGTGCAATGGTTGCTTACCTCTCTCTTTCTTCTTCTTCTTCAGGCCGAAAAGCAAAAATGCCGACCAGGAGGACCCTCCCCAAGAAGGCGAACCTTTCGACTACAACGCGAAACCCAGCAAGTTTTACTTCGACGTCGAGAGCACCGGAAATCTCGACCCCGACCAGATCATCCAGGAGGGAATCAAGGTCATGCAAGAGAAGATTGCCCTGCTACTGCACTCGCTCACCGGAGAGGCTGAGGAGGGAATGAACGGGGATTACGACGGACCGCGGAGCCCAACTATGGGCCTCGACGAGCCCGGTTGGAATGACCAGGGTTATACTACTCCTTACAACGGCGGCGGCGGCAACATGAGTTCCTGGGGTGGCAACACGACCACCACCCCTTACCATTCTAGCACCACTCCATACGGAGTCCCCGGTCAAAATGGTTGGAGTTGAAGGGGGTGTACAATGGCGTTTCGGGTTATTGGGGGGACTTTCACACGATTGCATAGCGGCGTTAATTCGGCAATAAAAGAGGGGGAGGCTGCCCAGGCGCGGTTTAGGAATCTCTGTGTATAGTAAACCGAGAGGTGAAGATGACTTGCCGGTACGCATTTGACAAAAGATGGGTAATAAAACAGACAAAAATAATCGACATTATTGGTTCTATAATATCTCTGCACGCCCTCTATGCTTTAGGCGTTGATGATCCTGTTGAGAATAGAACATTGTACACATTGGGTCTGACCTGACCCTCGTATTCGCTGCCATGTCATGGCCCGTCAAGCTGAGCATCTCTGGTGCCCTAGCTGCCAAAGGGAGAAGTAAAAAAAAAGAAAAAAGGAGAGAAAAGAAG
The DNA here is from genome assembly GCF_003711515.1 of Sodiomyces alkalinus F11. Taxonomy (NCBI): domain Eukaryota; kingdom Fungi; phylum Ascomycota; class Sordariomycetes; order Glomerellales; family Plectosphaerellaceae; genus Sodiomyces; species Sodiomyces alkalinus. The sequence continues at coordinate 5,737,906 of NW_021167079.1, read as the reverse complement.
AGAAAAAGAGAAGGCCGGCCGAACAGAAGTGAAATGCCCATTAACGCCTCGTACCGATGCTGGCTCGTCTATAACATCCATGGCCATGCTATCTATGCATTGATAGGCCTAGGCGGCCTACAACCAGGCTTTGAACCGTCTTGATGCTGCTCCTGTTACAACGCCTGTGGAACGGGATTCTCTATGCCGCGGATCTTTCTATATGCCTTGCGGTGCATCTCTAAAAAGACGAATGTACAAACAGTTTGCCTGTAGCGATTCCCGAGTCAGTGCATCGCTCCCATACGGACTCGAAGGGGTTTGGGAGAGTTCCAAAAGAATAGGGGATTGATAAATTTTGCGTTCTACTCACGGTCCGAGCCTCAGGAAGCTGGGCACCCAGCCCTTGAACATCCATCGCCAGCCTTCATTGGCATAAATGGTGCGAAGGGTGGGGAGGAGACCGTCGGAGGAAGAGACGGTCATGATGCGCGTCTTGATGACGTCGACGGGGCTGGTGACGGTGGCGGCCATGACGCCGGCGAGAACGGAGGCGGTGAAGTGGGTGGTGAGGTTGTCGCGCATGGGGGTGTTGCGGAGGAGCAGGCCCTTGACGGTGTCGTACGAGGCGAGCTGGGAGGCGGTCATGGCGACGGCGCGGGTGCTGTTGGGCAGGGCGCCGCGGAACCAGCTCCGGATGCCTTCCTCGCGGGCCATGCGGACGAGGCCGTCGAAGGCGTGGCGGTAGCCGCGGCGCTCGTGCGGCGGTAGGGCCGCGTCCTGCTGCATGCGCACGTTGAGGACGTCGGCCGGGTTGCCGGCTATGCCGCCGATGAAGCCCGAGAAGGAGGCGATGGCCACGAGGACAGGGAAGGACGGTTGTTGCTTGCTTTTCCCCTTGTCGGCGAGGCGTTTGGTCGCGCGAGCTTTGAGCTCTTCGTAGACGCCGAATCGGACGGTGGAGTAGGTCAGTTGGCGGAGGAGGGAAGCGGAGAGGCCGGCGTAGAGGGCAAGCGGGCCGTCACTTCGGATGATGTGGAGGAAAGTCTTGCTCATGTTTTTCGGGGCATCGGGTCGGCGGACTTGGAGGCGGACCTATAAGGGAAGAAAGTTGGTTAGCCAGGAAAGCATAATAGAGGCGCCTGGCGAGGAGGCAGTGGGTGGCATGTCCTTTGGGGGGGCACTCCTTTTGAGATGCGCACAGAGGGTTCTCGCCTGCTCGCCCGGCACAACAGGGCTACTGCATACCTTCACTATCACAATACGGAGTTAGAATCGCATTGATCCATCGCAGAGGGGGGATACGACAGGGGTAGCTAGCTTGCTGCTGCCCGGCAGAAGAGGGACAAAACGTACATAGGTCGAGGGGATGGGTAACACAGGCGGCCATACTGCTAGCGGTGCCGCCGAACCAGAAGGGATAGTGAATAGCAGGGCTCTTGGCCGCCACAGCCGTGGCCTTTTTGCTTTCCTGGCCAGCCATTTTGACCTGCGACAAATTCGACCGACTTCTGGGGGATGATGGGGGCTATCTTGGCAGACTCCATGCGCAGCCACGATTATTGACGACCAGCGAATTGGACAGGGAGGCGGTCGAGTTGCGTCGCGATAAAGATGTCCATGCCAGGTCGGTCTGATCAAGAGATCCGACTTCGGAGCAGAAAAGGCAAGGTGTGAGAGAAAAGCCCCGTGGGAGTCGCACGCGATCGGTGTCGTTATTTAGCAGTGTGACGTCTCGAGAATTGAAACGGATAAGAAGCATGTGGTCGGGTCGGGAACTTTGTTTCTTTTTCTTTTTTTTTTTGCCATTCTCTGAATCTGATAGGTGGGTCATCTCCACTGCGTCATAACCCCTTTCCCGGTTTATCGGCATTACAGGGCTATAGGTACTGATACAAAATATCACATACAAATCCTCTAGTTATAACTAACTGTGGTACGTATTGATCGACGGACCCCTGTACCGTCGACCATGCACCCAAATTGATATGGAACGGCGTGCATTGGATATTGAAGCTCTTTTCGCGACAACGACTGAAAGTGTCTCCTGTCGTGTACTTCGTCCGGACAACAACCTTCCCTAGGGTTGCCACATAACCCCGTGCCCTTGCTGCGTTGAACATTATCTCAATTGGGGGTGTGCGTATCTGGTCTCCTTTCGACACAAGTCAGAATGCAGAGCAGACAACTGCGCACCTTGGCTCGGAGAGTCTCATGTGCTGGTGCTGTGATACCCAGAGCACATGTGCTGCCGCGGTTGACACCACTGCAACGGCCTCAAATCCACTGCTGGCGTAGCTACTCATCGGGTAGGCAAGATTGGACCCTTTTTGCGGGGGAGAGAGAAAATTTATCTAACTCTATTCGTAGCATCATCGGCTATCTCCAGAAACAACGAGCCAAAGACTGTCGAGGTCAACGGCAAAGAGTATACGACCGACGACGCCTGGTTCAACGTCCCCCCCAACGTCCTCGCTGCCACGTCGCGCAAGTTGCACCTACAAAAAGACCACCCCGTTTACATCACCCGAAAGATTATCGAGTCCCAATTCCCACAACCCACCTACCGCTATCACAACAACTTCGATCCTGTCGTCTCCACACAGCAGAACTTCGATTCCCTAGGCTTTCCTCCCGACCATCCAGGCCGAGCCCGCTCTGATACTTATTACTTCAATAAGGACACCCTCCTCAGGACACACACCAGCGCACATCAGGCACAGACCTTCAAGGCCAACCTCAGCGAGGGCTATCTGGTCAGCGCCGACGTGTACAGGCGAGATGCCATTGACCGGAGTCACTATCCCGTGTTCCACCAGATGGAAGGGGCGCGCATGTGGGATCGGTCAAAGTACGCCGACGGCGCCGTTGCCAACGCGATATGGGCAGACGTGAACAAGCTGCCCAAGCACGACGTTGTAGTGGAAGACCCGAACCCGCCGTACCACCCCGAACGGAACCCACTGCAGGAGGCGCACACCCCTGCCGAGGCCGAGGCCATCGGTGCCCATCTCAAGCGCTCGCTGGAGCTCATGGTCGTTGAGATCTTCACCAGGGCCAAGACGGCCGCCGCAAAGGCCGACCCGGACTACAAGGACGAGCCGCTGCGGGTGCGGTGGGTCGAGGCCTACTTCCCCTTTACTAGCCCTTCCTGGGAGCTCGAGGTCTACTACGCGGGCGACTGGCTCGAAGTGCTGGGCTGCGGCGTTGTCAAGCACGAGCTTTTCGCCAACGCGGGGGTACCGAACCAGCTGGGCTGGGCCTTCGGCATCGGCCTGGACCGCATCGCCATGCTCCTCTTCCAGATTCCCGACATCCGCCTCTTCTGGTCCCGGGACGAGCGTTTCTCGAGCCAGTTCACGGGCGTCTCGGATGACCTGTCCTCGCTGCGCCGCTTCGTGTCGTTCTCCAAGTACCCGGCCTGTCCGAAGGACGTGTCCTTCTGGCTGCGCCCCGTGTCGGCCGCCGGCGGTAACCCCAGGACGAACACGCAGGACTTCCACGAGAACGACGTCATGGAGATTGTACGCGACGTCGCGGGCGACCGTGCCGAGGATGTGCGCCTCGTCGATGACTTTACGCATCCCAAGACGGGCCGCCGCAGCGTGTGTTACCGGATCAACTATCGGAGCCTGGAGCGGACGTTGACGAACGAGGAGACGAATGACCTCCACAGCGAGGTCACCCGGAGGCTAGTCGACAGGCTTGGGGTTGAGATTCGGTGAGCTGCGACATGACATCTGATAGGACGTCGCCGCTTGTGACGAGTGGCTGTGACATCTCCGCTCGATGATCCCCATTGTACATGTACTTTCCCCCCGATGTACCAACCAATGTATCAACACCGGTGTATAAAATACCTCTCACCGACCTGCGAGGCCACTCGGCAAATTCAGTCATCCATGTCATACATGTAGAATATATATCTATCGGTTATACAAGTCAAAGCTGGAGGGTACCTTGAAGAAACTCAACCCATTTCAGGTAGGCGAAAAAACACACCAAAAAAAAAGGAACGGTAACCAGAAGGAGAGCCTACTTGAAGCCTCGGTTATGCACCGAGGCATACAGTCTAAACACTCGGGCCTAAATGGATGGAAATATAAGACGATGTGGCTGCGAAGCGAACAAGGCTGAATAAGAGACATAGCCTCGCGGCTGGGGAGAGGCGCCATCGTAACCAAAAGCTTCGCGGAAGGCGGAGCTTCAGTTCTCAACCAAACGAAGGGGAAACACGTAGCCCAGCTGGCATCGCACCGAAGGCGCACGGCGAATCGAGCACAGCCTCGTTCGCAATCCCCCTCTGACAAACCCATCGCATTTGCTTAGGGTCAACTGAGCATGAACTCTCCGAAGGTCACGTATTCTGATCCGCAGCACCCGACGCCTGTCTACTCCGTAGTTGTTCTGCCAGGGAGCTGTTGGGATCACAATGTCGGGACTAAGACTACCCTGGCCCCTGACCGTGAATGAGCCCCCCCCCTAGACACCGAGATCGAGATCTGTTCCCCCTCTTTTCTTTTTCTTTTTCCTGTCCAAGTTGGATCATGATCATAACACGGGTGTCTCTATCTCTAGTTTCTTAGCGGTCAACGCATAACGCATCGAGATTCGTACGAGGCACATGTGTAGAACTCTGCGTTGGCTATGACTTGCCATACGTCCCGAAGCCATGGCTGGAACGTTGAAGGGGATTGGCGCTCGTTTACAAATGCCAGAGAGAAATATACAAGGCCGCCCAAGGAGGAATGCAAAAGAGAAACGAAGGAAGGACTCGGAAGCATCATGGAGCGGTTCTAGTGGCGCAAAAGAAAAAAAGAAAAAAAAAAAGACTTCTCGAGGGTTCCATGATCCAAAAACTTCCGCTTGTCGACACTGCCACTCTCTGAACTCCCGCCACAAGATTAATCACGTCCAAAACAACCAGGCCCGCGCACTGGCGCTCAGTAGATTGAGTCTAATATTTCTAGTGTCTTTAATGCAGTAGGTATCGAGCTGACGATGTTGGGCGACCAATTCACTCCGTAGTTGTCGATGGAGAAGGTTTAAGCTAAAAGCTCAGGGGGACGAAGTTGTACCCATGGCAATTCACTTGGGTATTTGTACGGGCTACCTTCCATTCACCGCCACGTGGTACAGCAACACTGTATTTTAAGGTACAAAACTGTGTCTCCATGCTGTTATGTAAGGTACTTCGTACACTGCCCTACGCGCTAAGCCCCCACGGCAATGGGACGTGCACATGGAATCCACCATTGGACTGAACACTGCCCCTCCCGCAACTTGCCGCCGTCGCTTTGCTTCTACGTGGTACTTCATACATATATGTCCACCGCCCCTCTGGCCGCCTTCTTCTTTCTCCCTCACACCACCTCTCCTTCTGCGAATCCAAAACATCTGCCTTGAACCACCAAACCCACAGACCGACGTGGCCTTTCGCCTTCATACGAAGACACACAATTACCTACGACTCTCTCCCCTCCCGACCCAGACTAGTTTCTCACCCCTCCTACAAGCGCCGTTTGTTGCATCTCATTCCTGGACCGTTGGTGGCAAATCCGTCCTGACCGACATCGAATTTTATAACCCCTCGCCCGAGATTTCCACTCCCTTCATTGCCCCTGCGAGCGCTTTCCGTTTCGGGAACCGTATCGAATCGTTCACACGCAGCCGACATGGAGAGCACGCCAAGCAGCCCCGCAGACTCTCGCCCCCTCTTCTCTCGCCGGTCCTCGAGCAAGCAGAGTCTCTCCCTCGACCTCTCCAACATCCCACCACTAGTACAACCGACACCCCCTTCGAATACTCTGCTGTTCACAAACCTTCAGGACCTCGACATCTTCCGCCCCGACAACCTACAGACTATCCGTGAGCTCATCGCCCAAACCGCTCCGATTCACGCCTGGTCACCACTCAAGTCCTTCCGCCGCATCGTCGTTTCCTTCTACGATGAGGCCTCCGCCATAGTCGTCCGGCAGATCTGGGACGGCGAATCGATCCTCGGAAACACCCTTCGCGTCTATTTCGGTGCCCCCACCGCCGTGGACACCGACGCGAAGGACCGCCACCTAGCCCTCCCGGACGCCGGCAAGCTCTTCTTCATCTCGCCGCCGCCGTCTCCGCCTCACGACTGGGAAATGCGTCTCGAGGACGCCCCGAACAAGCTGGTGCATGCGGAGGATCTCGCCGAGGCCCTGGCCAGACTGCATCATCATTCCCAGGCCGGTGCCGAGACCCCCGTCAGCCCAGTGGGCCGCTCAACTGGGCCGGCGGCTCCTGGTCAGACCCGAAGCAGGAGCTCTACCCTCTTGTACCGCCCTGACGCCCACGGCACCAGCCCAGACCTCCCGGCTATTTGTCTCGAGGACATGACGGACGAACCGAGCCCCATCGACCAACCCAAGCCCATCATGGCACACACGGCACGGCCACCTGTGGAGCTTATGCACGATGCATGAGAATGGACGATGACTGGATGGAACGAAAGACACAACTCAATTCGTCGGCGGTTAGGGTTTCTGTATCTATTATCTAAATTCGACTAGCCCTGCCAGCAAACAGCAAAGCAACCAAGGTGTGGCCCAGATTCAAATCATTGCATGGCGTTCACGGGGACGGGGAAAGGAAATATCAGGTTATCATTTAGCGGTGGAGTAGCAGCCCGGTGTTGGGAGATGTTCATCCTGATTTGGAGACCGGGTCAAACTCCCACTTGAATCATACAAGGTGCCAATATCGTCACTATTAAGTTGAAAACGAGTCATTTGAAAATAATTACAGGTTAAAAGTTAAAAGCTTTGTCTCGCTGATTAGAGACAGATATCACACAATCTGCTCCGCGGGTGACAGTGGCCACTGGTTGTACGAATACGGTACTTGGATACATACAGTACGTACCTTGGCAGGTCCCCACTAATTTTGTGGTCGGCCAGTTTCATCCCGTTGCTCCGATCCCGTTCTAGAGAATGCAGAACAGGGATCCTGTCGCGGAGCTTGTCCATCGCTTTTTTTCTTCTTTTCTTTTCACCCCTTCCCTCATCCATCGCGAATCCAAAAAAAAGAGACCTCGCAGTTCGCTGCCCATTTTTTATTTATTTACGAGGCCATGATTTGCTGTAGAACGGCCTCTCTGAGGCTCTTCATCCGGAACCTCGCACAAATACACAACTTCGACCTCCCTGCATCCCCCTCGCGGTTTATTCCGGCCTATTCGCCACGGGTAGCACTCTCACATGGACGAAAGAACACTTTCTCGACGTCCGTCATCAGGGCATTAGAAAAGGAGGCGAGTGGGAGCGATCATACGCCTGACGCCGCAAAACATACTACCGACGCGGAATCGGGCACGGTCCTGTCACCAAGAAATCCGCAGCTCGAAATATCGAATGCGGATCCGAATAAGGGCAAACAGAAAACGGAAAAGACGACATTAGACGTGGGCGATACGAACGCGCAGGCCAGGTCTGACCGAGATTGGGAACCATCATCAACGGGGCCAGGGAAGGTAAAGACGCAAGAGGAAAGAGGAAAGAAACAAAAGAAGAAAAAGAAGACGGCCAAGGAGAAGGACGCAGAGGCGAAGCCGCGGTCCAAGTCCGGCGACAGCACGGCCGGGCCGCAAACGGAAAGGCTCGAGCCCTGGCGTGTCCAGAAGGAGGCGCTCAAGGAGAAGTTCCCCGAAGGGTGGCGGCCGCTAAAGCGTCTCTCGCCCGACGCAATCGCGGGGATCCGGGCGCTGCACCAGCAGTTCCCGGACGAGTACGGGACGGCGCAGCTGGCGGAGAAGTTCGAGGTGTCGCCCGAGGCGATTCGGCGGATCCTGCGGAGCAAGTGGACGCCGAGTACGGAAGAGGAGGAGGAGAGGCGGGAGCGGTGGTTCCGTCGCGGCATGTCGGTGTGGTCGCGGTATGCTGAGCTGGGGGTCAAGCCGCCGCGGAAGTGGAGGAAGAAGGGGATCGTGCGGGAGCCGTCGTATCATGAGCGCAGGCGGGCGGCCATCGAGCGGAGACGGGAGCTGGAGGAGGCGGATGCTGGGGCCTCGCTGCAGAGGAAGCTGGGTGGGAAGATTCTGTGAGGGACGTGCATCTGGCGTCTTTGGAGGAGCTGGGGGCGTCACATGGCATGGATATCTACGGGTTGGGCGAGGTTGATGAGGTTTGAATGGGAAGGCACTGGAGAAGGGCGTGAGGGACCGAGATCACTCCATCAGATCTCTGTGTCTCTGTGTCGTGTCCCGTCGCCCCGATTTGTATCTATCTGTACAGTAAGTGGACGGGGATGGTGCGGTGGACTGGGCTGCACAAGATTGTGCGTCTTCTCGGTATCCAGCTTGTAAGATTAAGCGAAGCTCGGCGTCTCACGGTGTAATTGGATGTAGGATATGGATTACGTCGAAGAGGAAAGACCAGTCCTCAATCGTGATGACTTGGTATGCTCGTCGCTGGAACACGACATTGAAGAGGTCTTGAGGGTAAGACCACACCACGCTTGGGCATTGGCGTCCTGGACCTGGACCCTGGCAGACCTCATTTTAGGGGGATACCTTTGTGGCAAGGCTTGCGTCAAGTCGGCAAGCCAGTACAAGTACATTGTTCCGTAGATGTTGACTACCTTATTCCTCACTGAGATGCCAATGGTTATTCAGACTTTGGTATAGCTCTTTTTGGCGATTCTCATTCTTATCATCACATCGTGGTACATGGGTAATTCAGATGAATCGACACAGCGCCTATTGCTTGCCTAATCACCTGCAGTAGGAGAGTTTGCACGTTGTACGTTGTACAGTACTCCGTACGAAGCAAGACGTGCAAGCCGCGTTCCCCCACGCGCAGGATGATTTTCAAGATTTTCAGTGGGTTTAGGAGGTGATGGTCGTTTCTATTGGCCAAAACGCTTGTCGGTATTGGACAATGGGCTATCAGAGTTTGGTGACGAGCCCCACCCAGGCTGTCCTGGGGCTGCCCCTGCCGCCTGAGAACTCCGGTTCGCCGCTAGTCCTCCTATGGTAACCGTACTTTCCGCTATCACCAGGGGTAACAACAGAGGAGGGAAGTGGCAGCAGGGGTAGCTGCCAACCCCAGGCCAAGGAGAGATCCGTGCTGCATGCGACCCCGGCCCCTCTCCCGAGGGAGAAACACCAACCAAACACCACCAACACCACACACTCCTGTGAGATCTCTCCATCTCTCCATCTCTCCATCTCTCCCTCCTTTCAACGATTTCGAAGGGATAACACTACTCGTTTCACACTCTTTTTCTTTCTAATTCTTTTCCCAGGTAGAGCTCAGACATACCGACAGCTCCCGAAAATTCCACCCATCACCCATCACAGATCTTCGAACTTTTATTCTTCTCTTCAGCCGCGGTTTTCCCCCCCTCTTACCAGAAGCGGTGTGCAAATCCGTACCGCTCTTACCTCTGTCTTTCTTTTATTTTTCTTTTCTAATTTTCTGTAAAACTTCGTTTCATCCAAGGCCGCAAGGGTCAAACTTTCTCGATCTTCGCTTATATACATTAATGTCGCTGTATGTCTCTTTCCGTATTGCGCTTCTGAATGGAAATGCCATGGACCGACCCTTTGCTAACGACTTTAAGGTTTCGCCCATTTACCAGCCTTTCGTCTTTTTGCGCACTTGAATCCAGGATTTCTACGGCCGTTTCACTCGTTCTTTCTTCGCTCTGGCTGCTTCGCTTTCCCACATAGAAATCGCAGACTTACCGACGACAACTACCGACTAGTTATCATCCTCTCGGTCGGCTACCTGGTCCCCTAGCAGTATCCCGTCGTATCTATACCCTATACCTCCACCTGCGCCTCCGCTACATTCTGCCAATACCACCGACGGCAATACATTTGAAGACGATACTACCTTGATTTCTTCCTGGCTTTTCCAATTGCTTTTCAATTTGCCCTCCCCGAAACTTCTGACTGAATGATCCTTCGTCAGCAGGCCAGACGTTCCCACCCCGTACAGCGTCCCCCAACCATCACCGCAGCATTGATCCGCCTCCCCCCAAGGCCGCCCCCGAACTCCCGAATGGAAATGCGAATACGATGAACGCCACACCTACCAACCGTCTCAAGCTGACCCCGTCTAATTCTCCCTATCTTCAACGTCCCTCTCGATCTCCCCTGCGAGGGCGTCCCCATCATGAATCTCGCCTCGCCCTCAAGAGGGTGGTAGGGACCACCTGCGTCTCCCCTACCGGTTTTGACGCTGTACAGTCCTCCTTTGCCTATATTGCCGGCGGTGCTGTCGTGGTCGTAGACGTGGACGGGGAACATTATTCGCAACGCTTCTACAGAGCGAGGCCTACCGCTCAGCCCGTTTACGGCGCCACGCACTCTCACTCTGCGTCGGCTTACGCGCCGTCTACCCCCACCTCGACACCCAAAGCCAACGATAGTAGGAACAGAGTGGCCTTGGGCGCCCGTGAATCCTTTTATGGCTCTGTCGACTGGTCCGAGTCCCCTACCTCCAGAACCTGGACCAGCCGCGAGCGCATCAAGGCGGCAACCTGTCTGGCCTTGAGCCGGGATGGAAAATACCTGGCTGTCGGTGAAACAGGCTATGCTCCCCGTGTTCTCATATTTGGCCTCGAAGATAACTCTTCCGATACCCCGCTCGTTTCCATCAGCGAGCACGCCTTCGGCGTCAAGGCTATAGCCTGGTCCGCTGACACTAGGTGGCTCGCCTCACTTGGCACTGCCAACGATGGCTTTCTCTATCTCTGGAGAGTAGATGCTCGGACCGGAGCCGCCAAGCTCCACCAACAGAACAGGTGTACATCCACCATAAAGGGCATGGTCTGGATGGGGAACAATCTGGTCACTTTCGGCGTTCGCCATATCAAGGTCTGGAAAGCCGACGACGCCCAGGCCGTGTCCCCCGTCAAACAAAAGTTCGCGTCTGAGCCCGCCACCGCCTCGCACTCGAACTATTCGAAGAGAAAAGCCCTTCCGGGCCGCAACGTGCTCCTGGGTCCCCTCCTAGCGGCAACCTTCACCTGTGCCGTCGCCGTGGATGACTCCCGCATCGTCGTTTGCTCTGAGGGGGGCGATGTGTGCATTGTCGACGATCATGGGAAACAAGCGAGGCTGCTTCGTTGCATCAATCTCGACTTCCCCGTCGCCTCCATTACCATCCGCCACGCCACCGTTTACGTCGGGGGCAAATCTGGCCAATTTGCCACCCTTAGCCTGAGGGCGGTCCTGGACTGTCTGCCGGAATGTGTACTAACAAGGAGCAAGGCGCGGACTGGCCTCGTCGCCATGGGCTTCTTGATCGAGAATTTAGTCATTATCGACGCAAAACGTTCGATAGACATTTGGAGCTCAAGTTATATCCCCGGTGAGACGGAGGAAGACGACTCTCACATTCAGCTGCCCGGTCACGGAGATCAGATCCTGGGTATTCAGGCTCTACCCAAACCCAACGTTCAGGACGCTGCCTTCCTGACATGGTCGGGGTCTGGGCGGGTAGTTTTCTGGGATCTGGACGGGAGAATCAAGTCGTCCCTCCATGTTCCCCTCGAACAGGTTGTCCCTGAAAACGACATGGACACCGGAAACCAGCTCAACATCGTCCGCGCCACTAGGGCTGGGAAGCTTCTTCTGGTGGGAGACAAGCTCGGAGTCCTCAAGGTCATCGATGCCAAGACCCAGCAGTGCTTGCTGGAGACCAAAGCCCATGCCGCGGATTGCCAGTCCATCAGCGTCTATGAAGACGATTCGAAGTTTTTAATGGCCTCATGCGGAAGGGACCGAACCACCCAGCTGTTCCACCGATCATCCCGAGGCGCCATCGAACATGTTCAGACGCTCGATTCGCCGGCCAAGGTGGTCAAGGTACATATGCCATCCGACAGCAGAATTATCACCTGTTCCTTGGATAGATCGATGCAGATTTACGACGTAGTCCGCAAGGAAGAAGACCCCAACGCGATCGCGGCTCTCAATTCGCGACACATCGCCCTGAAGGCATCCCCGACCTCCTTCGTCTTGGGCGAAGGCGACAACACGGCTTTCGTGTCCATGCTGGATCGATCCGTCTGTCAGTACGATCTCGCTACAGGCAAGCAACTCTCGTCTTTTCGCTGCGTCGACGAAAGAGGCGTGGAGGCCGCAATCCTCGATTCGTTGACTGCAAGCCCTTGTCCTGGCAAGGAAGGCGGCATCTTGCTGGGGTTATCGAACACAGACAAATCCGTCCGATTATACGACGCCCAAACCGGTAGCTTTATAGACCGCGAGTGGGGACACACGGAAGCCATCAATGGCGTTGCACTCGTCGATGATGAAGACGGGTATCAGAACGTCGTCAGCGTGGGCTCGGACGGGACCATGATGCGCTGGGGCATGGACATGCAGGAATACTCGCCTGGTTCGACGAGTAGAGATCCGTCGCCCGTAAAGAGTGCGGATTCCGTTTCGGCCCGTCCTCCGCTGCGACGCGTTCTTTCCAAGGCGGAACTGGCTGAATTTCAGCGACCCTCCCCGACGACTGGCCGCCGCTCACCGCCCAGGACTTTGAATCGGCGGACGTCGCGATATGGTCTGAACCTGAACAGTGCTGTCACTCCAAAAGGGACTCACCAGTCCAGCCCGTCTGGTACCATTGCCGAAAACGACACCCCATGCCGTCGTCTGTCCTCTAATAGCCCCTCCAATAGTCCACCCCAAAGCCCGAAATCGCGGGTGTCGAGGCGCCCGTCGTTGCCGGCCCTCAGCATCAACTCTCGAAAGAAGAGTTCGCCTAGCCTGCGAAGCGGCGGCGCAGGCGGTCCCTTCGGATCCCTCAGCATGGCCACCGAGCAGGCCTGCCGCACGTTGCGAGCATATCGGAAGAAGCTTGCGTTGTCAGTCGAGCCCGTGAGCGAGGAGGCGCTCGCAGAGCTTGGCTCGGAGCTCCGATTAACGGCCGCCGCTTTGAGCGACCGCGCCGTTAGAGACAAGGCCATCAGTGACTCGGTCATCTCGGGTCTCGTGGACCAGTTGGGGGAACACTTTGCTGACCAGGTTAATGGCCAGGACGTGCCAGCCACTTCCCCCCTGCCCGTGTGTGAAAGATGAAGAATCTAAGCCGGCGGATAAAAGGAGGTTATCCGCTGCTCTTTATTTATTATCATCACTACTATATTCCTGTTATTATTTCGATAGTGATACCCCCTAAAATAATTAGTGACTCGGTTTTCAAAAGACAATTGCCTCCGCACAACCTTCGGATTCGGTCTTTGGTGATCTGCTTGGAAACTCAAAACTCACCGTGTCATAATGTCTGCATCTTCAGTATTCGGGCTTCCTTATATTGTCGTTGGAAACCATATCATTAACTCGAAGGGGGCAGATACAAGCCGGACATCTGGCGCATGATGCATCTTTCGTCCTTACCTAACTTTAGACATGTGTAGAGACAGTACGCAGTCAGGTTCTGAGCCCGCATCCCACAGCGACCCGACGTCGACATTTTGCCAGCTTGTCCATGAGATGATGTATTCTGAGTTTCTATTCGTGTCTGCACTACCGCGTAGATTATATGTGTCTCTCTTCCCGTAGGTATGGAATCGCTAGGCATGGTAAGAAAGCTGAACTTGAACCCAGATTCTAGGGTCCTCCGCCCCTTCATGTCCACTCGTTTGGGGAACCTTTCGGATGCCACCGTCCCCCTCTTCTGTCTCTGTGGTCTGTTGAACGTGGGGATGTTCACTAATAATGACATCTCAGACAACGAGACCCTCCGAAACGGCCTCGTCCCTCTCTAGCTTCTCGAGGCCGGTGGCTGCGGCACCGTACACGCGCAGCGGGACGGCGACCTCGAAACTCTCGCAGGCAATATTTTCCACGGCTACGAGGACGAGGCCGCCGCGTTCGTCGCGGGAGATCTCCTCCAGGAGCGGATGAGCGCTTGTGCTGCTGTCCCCGGCCCCGACGCTCGGTTCGGCAGCGGCTGCCACTAGAGGGACGGCTGCTTCCTCGGCCGCTTCGTCGTCATCTACGGCGGATTGGGAGTCTTGGTGACCTCGTTGCTGCTGCTGCTGCTGCTGCTGTTGCTGCTGTTGCCTCTGGGCCTCGGAAATGTTGGACGCGGCCACCTCGGTGCTGGGCACGACGAATTCGATGCGAATCTTCCACTCGAGAGCCACGCCGGAGGTGACGAACTCGGGTGACACGGAGATGGGGATGGTAGGTGTGAAGGTGAGACGACGGGCGTAGAGCGCGGCGTCGGACGAGAACGAGTGGACGCGGCGGGTGACGCGGTGGACGGAGGCGTCGGAGCGTAGTGCGAGTTGGGGGTCCACGATGCGTTCCGCGGACTCGAGGGCGCAATGGATGGCGTAGCAGGGGATGTCGGCGTTGGAGAAGTCGATGGTCATGATGACGGTTTCGCCTAGGCGGTAGGCGGGTCGTGCGATGGTTAAAACGCCGACGCGCTGGCCGTTGCGTGCGATTTCGAAGCGGTTGGGGCTCTGGCCACCCTCGGCGGCATAAGCGCTCCGCATGATAGCTAAATCGATCGCCTCCTTGGCCGAAGTGGCCTGTTCGAAGGCCGACGGTCGGCGGGAGCTGGGCATCACTGTCGGGGACAGGAGGCCCGTGTGGGTCCCGTCGCGAGGCCGGTGCAGAAGATCGTCTACGTAGGTGAAAAAGTCGGCCATTGATGAGCCACTGGGTTGTGGCGCCGTCTTGGCTCGTGGATCAGGTGTCACGGCTTTGTCGATGATTCTGACGGTAGCCTGGTCCCGGAGTAGGACATAGGGGTTCATGAGGTCGTGGCCGAGGATTTCGCCGTGGCTGTTGACGCTACCGAGCACCCTGAATGGGATCTCGACGGTTCGTACTTGTTGTTCCCTTGTGCCACCGGCGCGCTGGGTGCCGATGACCAGGGTATAGGCGATTTTGATGGCCTTACCCCTGTGCGTCGGCGGCAAGCCTCTCGGGAGCTGGAAGGAATATTCGAAGACGCGGCTCTCGCCTGGCGCCAATTGCAGGTCGACGAAGAGGATGGACTGCGGCGTGGACAACAGCGGAATGGATTTGGACTTGGCGATCCCGCGCATGTCTTTGATGGTGCTCAGCTCGCCAGTTCCCAGCAAGTCCCCCAATGAGGTGCTGATACTGCCCCAGCCGAAGCCCCGAAGTAGTCCTCCACCCTGCTTGTTTGTGTCGATACCGACGACACCGCCCCCTTGGCCGCTCACTACGGCCTTTCGTTTGACGTGCTCAAACGGCTCCAGATGTATGAGGGAACCGTCTAGGGTAAAGGAGCCTTGTACTTGTGCGTAACCCATCATGATGTTCTCTGGCAGTTTGGGCTGTTGAGGGCTCATATTCGAGCTCCGGCGCATGTGCGAAGGCCGATGGTGGCCTCGCAAGGGTTGTTGGGCAGGGTATTCCGAAGCCAGCGTCTCGGAGGAATGGTTGCTCATGGAGTAGAATTCGCCGCTACTCCGTGGCGTCCCGCTTCCCATGCTCGTCGAAGATAGTATCCGCATGGCTGGTGTAGGAGGATCACGAGAAAATGTCGGGGTCGAGGTCGGCGTGGTATCCTTCGGGCGTGACAAAGAGGGATTGTCGGCACGTGGGCTCAGGAAGTTGTCGTTTACGTGAGATGGGGTGTTCTTGTTCTCTTCGTCTTGCGATTCGGCGGTGGGCGACGGTGCCATGGGAAATTTGAATTCAGACAACGCAGAGGACGGGGACCTGGATTGACGGAATGGACCGCCAATGGCGGGTGTATTCGGAGCGGTGGCCGAGTGAGACGATCGGGGATGTCGGTCAGATATTTGGGACGACTGCATGAATGACGCTCAATGGATGTCAGCATGCGTGGGTGTAGCAATAGAAACAAGGGCAGGAGATGAGGGAAGAGCAAGGTGTTACCTGAATGCGGCCCAGAGATTCCCAAGCCCACGCGGGGAGCAATTTGCAAGCTTGAAGCACGGGCATGGCCCCGACCAGGTCGTTGCGGTCGCGCAGTGCTGGCAATGCTGTGGGTGTCATCGGCTGCGGTGCTGGCTGAGCCTACGGAGACGATGGAGATGGAACGTCTGTGGCTGGGGCCCCGGTTATCGCTCGATTTGGGCGGGTGAGGGGGAAGCTGCGGCGGCCATTGCGTCGAACCAGGGCGGCCACGGGAGTACCCGGCAGGTGCACTCAAGGAGAGGGCGGAGCGGTGACCTCGAGTCGGACCATGGGAGGCGGAGGAAGGGGTAGCTCCGGCGATAGGCTTCCCCCGTTGTTGTAGGGGAGAAAGCGGGGAGAGTGGAGAGAGATGGCGGGGCCGTTCGGGGAGGTTGAGGTTGAGCTGGCGCTGGGGATGCTTCTGCTGGTTGGTGTCCTGAGCAACGTTCTTGAAGGTGATTGTGCATTTGATCTCTTCGCCGGCAAAGACGGGCTGGTTATCCAAGCGGACGAAGACACGTATATTGCCCTCGGCGCCGCCCGAACCCATCGTGACGCTCGTGTAGGGCGACGAAGGGGTGAAGAAGGGTGAAGAAGGGCGAAGGGAAGGGAGACAAGGGAACCGGGCCGGTAACAAGCAGCTAAGCGTTATCTATCTAGAGATTTCATGGCAACGTGTTTGTCAGAGGATTCGACGACGACTCGAGGATAATTAACGAAGAGACTAGGATGGATGGCAGCTGTTAGTAGCTGTGAACGTCATGTTGGTGGTCGAGGTTGGACTTTTGGGGGGGGGGGGGGAGGTCAATGGCAATGAGGTCAAGCTGGACAAGGTGGTCAAGGCACCTTGGGACCTATCAAGGGCATTTATTATGTAAGCATTCTGGTACGGGTGTACGAAGTAATTACCTAGTAGAAATCCTTGAAAATCTGTAGAATTCTATACACTACCGGAGGACAAAATAATAATCTTCCTACTCATAACAATGAAGTCCCTAATGCTACAATAAAAGCAAATAATAATGGTAATAATACAGTTCAACCTTAAGAAAGTGTAATTTATTAATAAAAAGAAAGAGATTCAAACTCTTATATTTTCTGATGTATCAAATATTTTTTTTTTCAAAGAATTTAGTAAAAGATCCCTAGAAGCGGTCAAGTTTATTTCCCATTTATTTATACATTATTTATTTTTATCCTAATAAAATGCAATAAGTTTGCTTTTTTATTATGATCTCTTCTAGTTATTAAAATAGAATATTACTAGCAGGTGCATTTAGTAATACTGTTCAAGGAATAGAGGGAATTATTTGCTGGTATATTTATAGCGTTTGCTGTAAAAACTCCTCACCATACCTTAATTAAAGGAGATAGAGGGGGAGCTTTATACGGTTCTATTGCTACAGTTATATTAGCTTAATTGATTTGGTAAATTCTAAATTAGTTTATTATAATATTCTGAAGACATTATTCATTCAATATCAAAAATATAAGCTCATAAATTATTGATTAAAAATGAGCACTCCTTCTCCCGAAGTTACGGTAGTTATTCTGTTATTTATTTGCATAGCGTATACATTAACGGAAAGTTACGTAAGCCGTGGGATCCGAAGGCGCCCGCTACTACCTTCCGCGCCTAGGATTAAAACGTCTGAGCCCGCTCAGAGAGCATAAAGAAACTTTCTCCAGATCATGTACAACAAGGCTTAGTAGATCTGCCTGGGTATAAATACCAAGACCTAATCCCAATTTGGTATGAGTTCTTCAACAGAACAACAGATCCTCCTAATTGACACAATTCCTTATATAATTTGCTAGGTTAGTCTTGTGTTTTCACAGGCCATTATGTACGGTGCATGGGTCATGAACTCTCGCAGCTGCCAACTGATCACCTGTACCGGGGTTCGTGTAGCGTGTCCTGGTGAGACCCAGTGCTTCGGTACCGCGAATCTGCAGTCCGAAGTACGTACCATGGTACCTAAGGTAAGGTATCTATTCGACGCGACAATCGTCTACAATCGTCGTGACTTCGATCTGTTCAACTTTACTCCGTAAAGGTAGGTTGGTACATCATTAGCTTATATAAAGGTACCGACGGAGTAGGAGCTTCACTTAAGGTTTCATATAACGGAGTACGGAGTACTAATTACCTTGTAGCTACTGGCTCTTTCTCTTCCTACCGTCCCCGATAAATAAGGTACCCAAGTCCGAGTCACCCTGGTTAGGCACAGGGTTTGGCTTGCTCTCCCCATGTCCAATGTCCGCATCCATATTTCCCCCCCACTTCCTTTCTCTTCTTGTTCGTCTCACTCTGACCGAGCGTTTGACCCTCACCAGTACATACCACACCTTCTCTGCTCCATAACCCTCCAAAGCTCGCCATGGCTATCATCGAGGCCATTCCGGGCCTCGAAGTGTCAGTGGACGTCAATGGCGAACGCGCCCAGGAGTATGACGATGCCGACGGTTTGGAGGAGGACGTGAGCACGAGGAGAGCACGGTATCGGAGGTTTGTATACATCGAGTCCAAGAGCGACGCTCTCTTCTCCGTCAAACTGCGCCTGCCGAATACCATAAGGCTGTCCACGCCTTCTAACGCCCTAGCCTACAAGATTTACGTGGATGGCGCAAACAAGGCTTACTACACGCACTTCCTCAACGGTGGTCTTGATCGCCCTCATGTGATTGACGGCGCACATGATATGGATCCGGCCACCGGCCAGGTTCTGCTGAAGAAGTTCAAGTTCGCTCCCGTCACAACCGGTAAACAATGACTCCGGAAGAGTTCGCGCCACATTCCAGGGCCGCACTTGTACCCGCTGTACCCCGTCACCCCCCCGGAGGAACCCTCCTTGTGCTGATATCGGCCCTACGAAATATTCTAGTCGACGATGCCGACGCGGCACGTGTGAGGAACGATGTCCAAGCTGCGAAGAATCTCGGTGCTATCCAGGTCCGATTCTACCGGGTGAATGCTGAAACCACTCCACATGACATCAGAGTTCATGTCTCGGTTCCCGACGGCTCCAGCGAACTGGCTGAAAAGGCTCTCAAAGGCCGCGCAATTTCACATAAAGCCTCGTACGTTATCAGGGGCCGGGCAGAAGAATACCTGACCGAGTCGTCAAAATTTCTTCCCACCTTCTATCCCATACTAACTGCGCTCATAGACACGTTAACGGCGGCTATGTGCGACCACCAAAGGCAGTAAATATAACCAAACAGATAGATAAGGAACCTCTGGCTGTCTTCAATTTCAAGTACCGATCTCGTGGTATGTGTTCGTCTTTCGCCTCCCCTTTCGACCACGGTAGAACTACACAGCTTCACGCGCGCGGAGGATTCTCTTTACCTGTTTCCTGACCTGGATGCTGCACAGAGGCTCTGCGGAGTGAATTGGTCATTCCGCGGTCCCTAAGTCCGAATCCCGTGGAGAGAACGTCACCAGATAGGATTCGTGGCGCAGGAGACGTCCAGGAGACACTGGCTTCGAGGGTCAAGTCCCCCCCTTCCCTCCTTCTTCTCCCTCTTGTGCGTTGCCGGCGTCTGTTGAACTGACTCGACATGAAATAGGAGCCTGCCATTGTGAAACGGGAACAGAAACCCCGAATTAAGAGAGAGGTAGATGAAGTACGTGACTTCACAGCGATTCGGTCCGAGAGACAATGGAAATATGTCAAGCTTGAGAATGGGACACGGGCCGTGGATCTCACCGACGATGACTAGCGCGAATGTTTCTTTTTGCCGGGGACTATGAAGACGAGCACCTCAGATATCCTTTCTCGTTGGAGACTGTTATATGAGGCTTGGGTGGTATCTAATTAAGAGGGGTAGAAAAGTGTTGAATGGCGTACAGTATCTATTTAGAACATTGCTGGGACACCAATTGGTCGGTTTTGACGGGCCCATTTTATGTATTTTTTATTTTTGGTCGGCTTACATTTTTAATTAACTCGTTATTCCTATCATCTTCAGGAGTATATATGCGCCTTTACTATACCTGTTCGTAGTATAATTTTGCCATTTCTCTTTTCCTTTTTGTCTTTCCTCCCTTAACCTGAGCTCTATTCGAACCTCCAACCGCCCAGCTGGGCACGTCGAAGATCTGACACCATCCGGCATGCCCCATTTGCCCCGCATAAGCTATCCCCTGTGCGGATTGTGCGGAGCATATGCCGTGCATATGCCCCATCATCTCCTAAGTCCAGGTACCTTCGCCGCAGAACCAGACAAATAAATACCTTAGGTACCTTATCCGAAAGTGCGGATACACCCATCCAGCCTCGAATTACGGTGGTAGCTGGAGAGACGACAAGACCAACTTGTATATAAGATACCCAAAGTCTTGATACGGGTACACAATTCCCTCACAGTCCTTACTCCGTAAGGTACCTAATCCTCGCCCATCACCTGATCACGTTCCCGTTCATCTTCACCCACGTCCACTCCCACACCCCACGCCCGGGTTCTTCGCCGCCCTCTGCTTCTTTTCTTCCACAAGAACTTTCACGGCCACCTCGGCGGCCTTCGTCTCGACCTCTTCTCGCGAGACACCCCCGTCCAATTCGACCACGCATCGCGTCCCGACCATGATTCGGCACTGCCAGTTCTTCCCACCAAAGGCCGACAACACCCCTGGGACGACCCCCTCATTCTCATCCATCACCCCGTTCCCTTCGTCGTCCGACCCATCCACCCCGGTCACGATGTACTTGACCTTCTCCTGGTCGGCGAGCCGGCCCAGTTCCTCCTTGGGATGCAGCACGTGGACACCGTCGCTGATGAGCCGGTCGAGCACGCCCAGGATGCCGAAACGGGCCGCGACGGCCTCGCAGGCGGATAGGTCGCCCGAGTCGACCCAGACGGCGCCGAGGACGGCCTCGAGCTGGTCGGAGACGAATTTGGGGGTGCGTAGGCGCGCCAGGAGCGCCCAGGGGTAGCGCGTCCCCTTGCGCAGGGCGGCGAGGATCCGCGAGCGGAGCGCAGCGTGTCGGTGTTCCAGGGAGGGCTGTTCGGCTGTGATGTTCGGGGAGTTGTGTCGTAGGAACTTCCACAAGGGAAGGGGGTAAGCTTCGTGTTTCAAGGTCGGCTTTTTCGAAGGAGTGGACGGTTCGTCGGCCAGGTCTGATATGTCGCTGATGCCGACGGCATTGTCGGTCTCCATTGCGGCAACTGGCGTGGAAAATGGCGACGGTGGTGGTGATTCCGGCCCAATCGGGCTGTTTCCACCGCTGGTGCTGACAATGACTTTGTCTTGGTCGATGTGGTGCTCTAGGGCGAGAAAGCCGAGAAGGTCGCCGTTCACGGTGGCGCTTTTGAGGAGGTGCGTCGCGCTCGGAGGTAGGTTGAGCGGATAGAGGCGCGATACGACAATATAATCGAGCACAGCGTCGCCCAGGAACTCGAGGCGTTCCAAGGTCCGTAGCGGGAAGCTGTCGACCCCATGGTAGGATGCGTGCGTTGTCGCCTCGACGAGGAGCGCCTTCTTTCGGAACTGGTACCCAAGGAGATCCTCGAGGGGGGCCAGGGTGGGGGGAAGAGGAACATCAGATGGTGCATGGTCGTAAAGGAGCTTGCGGCATTCGTCGGGACGATGCCATTCGATGTCCGGCAGGAAGAGGGCTATGCACGACAGGGATCTGGAGAGCCCTCCGTCTGCGTGCACGGCACCGATGAGGGCTTCTACGATGTCGGCGAGCGTCTTCGAAGACACCTGGCGAGGACCGCTGTCTGCCGAGCCGCCGTCCAGAAGGGCGTCCACATAAATGGGCCGCCACTTATTCCCCGTGAAAGGTCGAGTAAGGAGGAACTTGTCCAAGCCACTCTCGACTGCTGCTTTACAGAGTCGCGAGTTGGAGACGAGACAATCTTTCATAAGCGCGAGATACCCCTCGGGCAAGTCAAGATCTGTAATATAAACCTTTGTCAGCTTTCGAATGCGTCGGAACATTTTCATGGCATGCAGAGAGCGTGTGCGTGTGTGGGAAAGGGGAGAAAGAAGAAAAAGAGGAAGAAAAAAAAAAGAAGAAAAAAAGGAAGAAAGGAGCCACTCACGTAGAGCTGCGACGTTGATGGTGGCGCACATTTTGAGCAGCGAGTCGCCGAAGAATTCAAGGCGCTCATAGTCTCCCGGCTCCCGAGCGCTACGTGAGCTAATGGCGTCCACCACCAGGGACAAGTCGGATATGGAGAGATCTCGGATGACACTGCAGGAAAGCTGTTTCGCAACCATTCTCACCTCGACGTGATGGAGGATAGAGGGGATGCAGGCCCCAAACAATGCGTGACGCGATGGAATCGAATCAACCCTTGCCCAGGGCAGTGGGAAGACCCGAGCGTAGGGTTTTGTGCTCGCCTGTTCCTGAGTCGGGTCGCCCGTTTCCCGGTGGAGGAAGTCGATTCGTCGAGACCACTTCTTGAGAGCCAGATAGGCAACGTCGTCCGGAGCGTCAACAAACCCAGGCATATCTCCGTAGCCCCGGAAAGCGCGCTGCACCTGGTCCTGCGAGGGTTTCTTCTCGAGTACTTTCTCGTATTTATAGGGACAGCCGGCGAAATCTCTGATCAGATACTCGGAATCGGAATCCTGGTGCATAAACTCGTCCACATCGAAAGGTTTAGCTCCCAGCTGGTCAATGGTAAGATCCCCTTCCTCGGAAACGAATCTAACAACATGCCGGCGGTCTTCAGAAGGCCATCTGTGGCTGAAGGGAAGAGCCAGGAGCACTGAAGCGTGGTCTATGGTCGAAGTGGATGGGACGGAATGCTGCGCCCCAAACTCCACGGTCCAGTGACTGCTGCCTCGCTCAATGTACATGAGGGTCGGAGGCAACTCGGGTAGCGCGATGGGGGTGATCATGGAGTAGGACCCCCTGCAGATGCCATGGGGGTCCATGAAGCGCACAGGGGTAGCCCAGAGGACACCGGGATTCTCCCAGGCTCGCGCCACTTCGACCCATGGATTCACGAGACCGTTGATTGATACCAGCGCCTTAGGCCGGCGTTCGATGCTGGGCATCATGTCCTTTGCTTTGAGCGGCAGGAGATGGTCGTTGAGAAGCTTGGCCGTGTAGAGAGCGGCGTAGGCCTGGAACGCAGCATCCTTGATGGCGTTCTTCTCGGTCAACCAGGCGTTCCGGCTCTCGGCAATACGTACCGCCTCCGGTACGTACGAGGGGAGCAAGACGGTGGCTTTCAGGAGCGGGGAATCTCCGTCCCAGACATTCTGGATAATGAAGTCGGGCTGTGAATCGACGTAGCGATCGGGAGAAAGCGTGGCGCAGAAGTGCTCCAGGTGTGACTTTGCAGTGTCGTAGTCGATCTGGGCTCCGGTGGATTCCACCACCAGGATTTCCGATGGCGTTGGCTCGGAATCCTCTATTTGCCGCAGACGTTCAAGTTCCCGGTCTTGGTCTTCGTATTTGCTCTTCATCTGGGCCTCCATCTGCTCCCAGGATTGGAGTAACTTTGGAGGGTTATTGAGATCCACGAGGATTACGAGCCTCGAGTCCTTCTGGCGGGCTCGTCCGCGTCTCTGGATGAAGGACTTTAGGTTGTCGGGCGGATCAAAGCAAATCACCAGGTTGCAGGCAGGGACGTCGATTCCCTCCTCGAGAACATTCGTGGCGACGAGGAGGTTGATCTCGCCGTCTCGGAAACGCTGCAGAGACTGGAATTCTTCGGTCCGGGAGAGGTCCCAGATGTCCTTCTTCCTGGCGGCATATTGGGAGACTCCCACCACGACGCCGACGCGGGGATACTTGTGCCGGGTCAGGGGGTGGGTGGCAAGAAGGTGAGCGAGAAGCGTTGCTGTGGTCCTTTCTTTGACGAAGACGATTCCGAGCGTATCGTCGTCTCCCAGCAAGAGGTGCTCCATGAGCAGAACGACTTTCTCCGACACGGCGTCTCGGGTAAGATCCGCCTCGGTCCTCTTTACGGGCTTGATCTGATTCAGAGCTTTGGCAAGATACTGTCTTTCGTCCTCTGTCCAGCTGACGAAGTTGGGGTCGCGTGTAACGAGCGCTGACTTGGCGTCCTCGGTCACCTTCCAGACGTAGTACTCGGCAGCCCAGCTGCCCAGTTCTCGCAGCAGCTGTGAGCTCCTATAGGTGAAAGTCTTGAGTTGATTTTGCGTATAGGTATCCCATTTGTCGAGAACACGCTCGAGTTTCCTCAAGCTGCGATCCGTTCCTTGGTTCGCTAGGTGCAGGACATAGGGGTCCTCCAGGATGTCGAGGCCTTGGAACGTGGCGCGAAGACTGAGCAAACTTCTCGGTGTGTCCATGACTGGCTTGGATTCGTAGTAAGCCAGTTCCAGTGCAGGCTTCTTGACGTGGGACATAAGCTCCCCCCGATGAATCGTTGGACTCTTGCATACTGCATCCAGGGCCTTCTCCAGCATCTCGAGTCCGTCAGATCGTGAGCCCATGATGGGGCTAGCTGTCAACCCCAGAATATGTGGTACTGGGAGGCCCTTTCCCTTGTTGTCGTGGTAGAACTTCTCCATAATCCGCTTGCCGACGTCGTTCTTGACGCAGTGGTGAGCTAGTTCCCCACCAGGTCAGCGTCTACGTAAGAACATAGAAACACAGAGAGGAGAGAGCTGAATCAGTGGAATGGGAAAAGCTCCGAACCTTCATCAAAGACAATCAGAGAGAGCCTCTGCATGGTGACAAAGGCGTGGCTGAGGGCATCGTACAGAATCTGAGGGGTCGATACGACGATACGTGTGTTAAGCAGGATAGTATCCCAGGTCTCCTGGTCCGACCAAGCATCAACATTATCTGAACCGAGAAGTAGCCTGGTCTGAGTAACAGGAATCTGGGTCTTGATCACATCATGCTGTTGAGAGCAAAGGGCCACTGTGCGTGCCAAGAACCAGATTATCTGAAGCAAGTTAGGGATATGGGGCTTCAATTCATAGCCAGTCAAGAAATATTGGAAACTTGCCTTGTTCGGATCTTCCCTTTCAAGCTCTCCCCTCATGCGCATCACAGCACTGTAGACAGAATATATATGTTTAGTGCCTAAAATATTGTCTATGAATAGCGTGAAAAAGGCCTGGAGATTAGACGCACACCTGAGTCTTGCCGCTACCAGTGTCCATCTTGGGGAGGCTGTTAGCAATACCGTATCCAACTGGACTTAGGCCAGGGGAGACACATGGCTATACCGCAACAATGATGTTCTGTTTCAGGCTTTCTGCCAACATCTCTAACTGGTAAGCCCGAGGGTTGATTTGAGCGGAAGCCGGGTCATGGGGCCGGGGCGACACGGTGGAGTCTGAGGAGTCGTCTTCAAAATCCCAGTTACTCGAGTTTTCGTCGTCTAAGGATGGCTCGAGTTCCTCGGAAGAGGAGAAGGTGTCTGAGAGGTCGGCCATAATGACGCGTGGGTTAGGAGCACAGGTGCGCGCTCCTTATTCAATGATAAGAAATAATGGGTGAGAAGTGGTAAGGTAAGAAAGAAGTAGGCACAACACGAATGGTGCAGTTGTAAAATGTGAAATATGGCTGAGAAGAGAAAAGGGGAAAGAAGGACGTGACTGTCTTCCCTCATGAAAATTAACATCAGACCTAGTATTTAAACTGGTACACAGGTAAAGGCAAACGGTGACTTTGTAGGTAGGTTATGCAGGAGGCCAACCAGCACACCACTCAGCCTGCCACTCAGCCTACCAAGAGGCTAACCGAAACCTGTTAGAACATAGGATAATGCACAGAGTAATACAAGGATCTTCCATAGTTTCGGTAAGAGACACAATAAACGAAAGTAGCGGATAAAAGACTGAATAGATCACTTAACAGAATAAGGCTATGATGCTGTTGGACACACGGGTGAGTGAAGGTAATAAAGAGGGGTTGATGTTGATCAACACAAAAGGAGAACAGGGAGGTTGCAGCACCAATGAGGAAATACGAACAATTGCCAGCTGTCATCAACTGACTCTCCTGGAATTCCCATCCGTCGCTGGACCGCGGAAGACCATAAGGTAAAGGGAAAGTGGAAATACTATGATAGAGAACCTCCATTCGAAAGACATGGGTACGATTCTGGCCCTCATCTACACAGTCACGAATGAACAGCCCGCCTTTATGCCAATGCACCCCGTCAGCGGACTGCCCGCTGGAGTTTGTTGTCTTTCGTGTTGTATTCTGTTACCGCATCTCTCCCACAACAACCGAAGCGACTCGAGGCCCGGACTCTTGTCTGTGACATGTGATGTAAGAACCATCGGACTTGCGCTTGTGCTCTGCCCAGTCCCTCTCTATGCCTATGCCTTCTGAACTAGATATGGTACACGACATGCGGCGGTGAAAAAGCCCTCGCCAAACGAGGAAGCCTACTACAGATTCGTCAGGTAATCCTCAATTTCCTGAGGACTCAGCTTCCTGAACCGCGGACCCTGGGCGCCCTCCACGCCCTCAATACCGAGGAGATGGTCTGCCGGAGGCCCGACAATACCTGTATTGGTCGTGGTTAGCGAAATCACTCTGACACAATCTTCCTGTTCCCCGCCCCCTTGTTTTTTTGTTATTTTCGAGAGCCAAGAGATTCTCAACTTACCAATCTCGATGGTGTCCCCCGTCATCTCTCCCTCAATAGTCTCCTTGAGCGTGAGCAGCGCAATATGCACGGCATCTTCCAGCTCCAAACCCTCCGTGTACCTCTTCTCCAGGAACGTCTTGGCCGATGTAGCGCTCTTGCCGATGGCTGTCGCCTTCCAGGGGAAATAGCTGCCCGACGGATCAACCTGGTACAACATCGGCCCGCCCTTCAACGTACCACCCGTCTTGCCAGTTGGCTTCTTCTTCTCCTCGTCCTCGACCGCGTCCGCGTCCTTGACTTCTTGTTCCTCCTCGGGGAGAATCCCCTCATCCCAGCCTGCGATCAGCAGACTGACACCGTACGGCCGGACACCTCCCGACTGCGTAGCCTCCTGCATGACGCGGGCAACGTCCTGCACTAATATCCGAGTCGGGGGGTACTCGTTGTAGATGCGCTTGTAGCCCGTGTGCGATACTTTGCGTGCCTTATCCACCAGGACTCGGTAGTCGGGTCCCATGCCCGAGTAGACCATGCCGATGTTCGGGGTTACGAGACTGATCTTGGAAAGGGAGCTCTGATCGGCCAGCGGTGACGACGACTTCTTCTCGGTTGCCAAAACAATGCCATTGGTGGCTACCTACTGTCAGCAGAAGTACTTCGTTTTCCGGTGGACTTCCGACGAGGATGAGTAGCTTGCCTTTGATACCCAGGGCTGTGACGCCTTGGTTGACAGCATTGAGTGCATACTCTGTGGAGGGCAGGTTAGCAAATCCCCCCTATGAGGCAGAACAGCATCGCGCCCCGCCATGTCAAGGCTCCATGCCATACCAATTTGCACCAGCTTTCCACTGCGGCCTGTTAGTTTCGGAAACTCAATCCATATCAGAATGGAGCGACCGCTCACCTGGGCGAGAATGTCGTCAACGAGAACGAGTACCGGTCCGCCATGTCGAGGAAGCAGTCTACCCGGGGAGTATATGAGACGGTTTAAAGGACTTCTTTCTTTTCGGAGAGTGCGGATGGTTGGGGCCAGACAAATAACAGTTGCTGAGTTGCGTTGGTATCGAATGAAGTTGTTGGCAAGGCTGCGAGAGCTTGAGCGTACGAAGTAACGAGATCAGCAGGTACCTGTATGTAACTGCTGTGCCAGAGCTCCCCAGGCAAACTTGCGCCGCGTCAAGCTCGTTGTGTCCTGAGTACATACCTAAGGTAGCTTTTTCTGTCAGCCCGAACCTGGTTCGTGCAGAGCATCAAGTCACGTGCGAGGAGTTATACTTGGCTTACTAATCCGGTACGGATCAGGGTGGAAGACGCACAGCCCCTATTTTCGGTGACCACGTTTTATGAGGAATCATTATGATGTGGCTCGTTGTTCAGCTATGAATTTGTCCTGGCGGGACCAGTGGAAAGGCTCTATGCCTTCTCTGCTCGTGACAGTGAGTTCGGCGACACCAACGAACAGTGACAGGCCCAGCTTGACTGGCAGAAGAATCACTTGAGACTCATCAGACACCAACTCGCCATCCAAGCGCAACAGAGACGAAGCCAAACGCCGCTCGTCATACGATCCGCGGTGAGCTGGTCGAAAGAAACGGGAAGAGCCCTAGATCAATGGCCACCTCATCCACGTTCATGTGCTTTCCCGTCCAGCATTGGATTATGATGGCCTTTACAGTGTCCGACACGTCCGTAAAACTGGGGTACCGTTCGTTGATGAAGCGGACCTCGATCTCCTCGTCGTCCAGGTCCTCCCAGAGTAGCCGGCCAGTACTGATCTCGTACATAATGGTGCCTAGGGCAAAGAGATCATCTTGCCTGGTTGGCTGCAAATTATCACGGATGGTCTTCGGTATAGAATACCGAGTAGGCGGTAATTCAAGGCAATCTGAGCCGTCGATTCTTGATCCACCGAAATCATATAGGACCAGATTTCCGTCGCCCTTGACCAGAAAGTTATGGCAGCCCAGGTCACCGTGTATTATATTGTGAGAATGGATATAGCGGACGGCTTCGACCGCTTGGTATAGCCAACTAAATATCACCCTGGTCAGCCTCTGGGGAAATAGGAGCAACAGTGTGCTAACTGACTTGGCGGCCGAGACGCTGGTAAGCCTCCTTCTCTCGGGCATGGTGCTGGCGAGCATCATTCGATGCGATTTTGACGACGTAATCCGAGGATTTGACCAGGCCGACTTGTGCAAAGGATCCTTTGCCGAGGCCGTCGATGTCTTCAATCTTCAGAACACGAGGCACGGGGTCGACCATGGTGGTTTTCTGTGGAATAAAGTCAATGGGTGGCTTCTCGGGCTTGGTTGGGCTTATTCGAGGACAATATGGCTCACATGTAACGTGTTCCCATGTGATGTAGACGGTCTGCGCTCGTGAATTGACCCGAGACAATACGCTGACAAGTTCGCCTCACCCCAGGCTTCAGCCTTCACCAAAAGGAGTGGTTCACGAACCTGTAGTCATGGGCGTTACTTCGTCTCCCCGCCCAAACATACAAACACGATTTATACTAACTAGGTTACCCACGGCTGTATCCCTCCTAACCGCTCTTCTCGACCCTTTCAACTTTGAATGCCATCCGAAAGGGGGGTTCTCTACACGCAGCTGGTTTATCGAGCGACAAGAGCCCTGGCGGTATCACATCCATGTCAAGCTTTTCTACGGCGTCCATACCCGCAAAGTTGGTATGGAATCCCTCGTATC
This sequence comes from Sodiomyces alkalinus F11, assembly GCF_003711515.1. Taxonomy (NCBI): domain Eukaryota; kingdom Fungi; phylum Ascomycota; class Sordariomycetes; order Glomerellales; family Plectosphaerellaceae; genus Sodiomyces; species Sodiomyces alkalinus. The sequence goes on along the minus strand of NW_021167079.1, from coordinate 5,708,766 downwards.
CATGTCTGTTGTTCGAGAGTATATTCGACGATGCGCAAGTGAAAAATGACCCAACGTCTGCGTAGGGCTCGACACGTTTACGAGGATATCGAGAGAGAGAAGAGCCCAATTAAGCTGCGTTGGAATAGGTGCGTGTCTCGGTCGATGGCAAAGTGTCTTGTATGATGTATTAATACGGGGGGGGGGGGGTTCGAGGGGGAAGGAAGAGCAAAGCCAGCGCATATCTCCCAGCTATGAGCGGCGCAGCAAAGAACTTTTCCAAAGCGTGCTTCTAGCAGGAAGCGCAGATGTAACCAGATGCATGGTAAGAACCTGCCATGTCGTAGACAGAGTTGTGTACGTAAGAATTGTTTCCTCTACAGTACCGTGCTCGTCCAAAGCCGTCTCGTCTCCGTCACGTCCAGGTTGGGATCCTTTTATCCAATTTGAGGGCCGTTTCGTCTCTTATTAACGTTGTACCTCGGTGCACAGTCCCGATGGGCCGTCCGAAGCGTGACCACAAAACTGGGCGACGATAACGACCCTTATCCAAAATTGTTACCTGATTCGCCCAGGACGACCGTTATCCATCCCCCTCTACTTTCGTACTGCGTACCTTAAGGTACCTAAGAAGGTAGGTACTTTGGAAAGAACCTTCCAACGCTTCCGTTCTACCTTCTCCGCAGCTCTGGGAACGACCCAAGCAAGGCTTGCAAACTCCGCCCATCAGCTTCCCCGCGGGCATTTCCGAGAGGCCAGATTCTTCTTCCATTCTCATGTCACAGTCAAGGCTTTGTTTTGACCTTGCTACGCGCCTGTGCATTCTTTTATCTGCTCTACTTGCGCCATCTTTATAGCTGAAGTCGCCAACGTGGTTTGTCTGTTCCAATTCTTATTTTTCTTCCGAGCGTCTGGAAATCCCTCTGGAATCCTCGCCTTGGACACCATTGCTGTAATCACCTTATATTCTGCCGCTTCTCGCTTCATCAACCTACTACACTACCCATACCTACAGTTTTACCTACCTCAGTTCCCTCGTCGCCCCTCAACTGTGATGGACGACTCGGGCTTCTCAAATTTCCAATGGTCCTTCATGGACGATCTCGGGGGCAGGAGCAGACGAGAAGCTAGGCGGCGCGAGAACGAGACGTTACAGCCCAGCCGTGATACCGCATCCCACGATACGAGAGAACAGCCGCAGCCGCAGCCGCAGCCTCAGCCTCAGCCTCAGCAGGAGAATCGAGAAACCCCATCATCCCAGCCGCCGCCACAAAGGGGAAGGAGACACTATCCCGTCCGGCAATGTAGAATTTGCCTTGAAGAGGTGGAGCCCAAGTTTCCTACCGGGGAGACAGGCACACTGGACGGGCTGATGGGCTCAGGGTCGAAGCCGGTATATATCTCCGACACCGATCCCGAGCTGGGCCGGCTCATCTCGCCATGCAAGTGCAGCGGAACAGCCAAATATGTCCACGAAGGTTGTCTGCAAGACTGGAGGACCGCTGGGTCCATCGGCGCGGACAATCCGCACTTCTTTACGTGCCCGACATGCAAGTACCGCTACAAGGTCGATCGCCTGTCGTGGGGCAGACGTCTGCAGAGCAAGTTTGCGCGGGTGACCGTCACGCTTTCCATCTTCGCATTTTCCATATTTCTTCTCGGGTTTGTTGCGGATCCCATCTTCCAGTTGTGGTCTGATCCTGTGGGCACGCTGACTGGAACGGTTGTGAGCGTGCTTGAGGATATTGAAGCCACGGCTGAGCCGACAGGTCCACCGCCCGAGAACATCACCTGGTGGGAACATTTTGTCAAAGGGTTTCTCTCTCTCGGCATCATCGGATTTCTGAAGCACCTGCTAGCGATGACTCCCTGGCAATGGTGGAACGTGAGGAACAGCGGCCTTCTCGGGCCCACGGTCCGCCGCGGAGGTGGCCGGGCACGAGCCGAGAACATTAGCTGGGCGCTCGTCCTGATCGGAGCCTTGACCTTTTTCTACTCGATATGGAAGGGCGTCAATTCAGTGATCAAGACGCTCCTGGAACAGGCAGGCAACCGGGTGCTGGATGTTGGCGGAGATGATGACGAAGGCGAAGACGTGGACGACACGCAGCCCCGAGGCACCCAAGAGGAGCCGACTACCCACCTGAGGGCTACGAAAGATCAATAATGTTTTCATGAATGTTTACGAATTTGATATTCACAGGCCCCCTTCTATTGCTCAGCGTTGCCTTTAGCGGCTTTCTGCGCCATTTGGTCCCCCCACCCACGTTCCCTAACGCCTTGCACACTCTTAAGTTGCCACGAAGCTTCTCTTCCACATCGTGTCAACTAGTCTGTGTGCAAAGATGGAGTCCCTGCTCTGCCCCATGGATTGGGCCGTTTTGGCTCAGTCCAACTTGGGGTGGCAGAAGACATCAGACTCGGTTCGAGTTGCTGGCCTTCGGGCCCAGGCGACCTCTTCCCATTGTGACCAGACTGGCCCTTTGGCCGAATTTACTCTGGCCACTGGCGCAAGCTGATACATGACATCAAACAAAATTACTCTCATTGTACGAGGTTGCTTCCTCCTTCGGGCAAGCATATCCCCGGAGTAGGTCTGTCTTTAAGAAGTAGGTAGTCTTAAGCTGGAACCCCTCGCTTCGCAGAGAGATCCCATCACTTGCTAGTCCTAGCCAGAAATTGATACGTACATTCCAGAATACTATGAGTCCGGCTCAATTGCATGTTGCCAACGTAGAGCGTCTTGATGAGTATACCTACCTTAGTGAGAGACCTCAGGTGCCTTATTAGGTACGAAGTACGAAGTAGTGTATTGCCTCGAGCTTCACACTGCTGTGTGGGTGTGGTCACAGAGCGGGTGAATGTCGGCAAATCGGCACTTGGCCTGTGCGACGCTGATACCTGGACTCGGGACTTTTTGGACGATCGCGCATAGGTATCCCATCTCCAATCTGTCAAACCCCGAATTAGTGAAAGGTTAAAACCTCCAAGGATCGCCCATTCTCTTCAGCTTCCTGTGTCTGGATGATATTGAAGAGTCACCATAAACTTCTCTTCTCATACCAGCGGTGCGAGCGTGCTTAATTCATCTTCACTTTCGACGTGGGATATATTTCCTACTCACCCTGACATCGACTTCGATCCGATTCAGAGGAGCTTAGCTTGGTTCCTATTACGATTCGCTTTAATTACACCAAACTTGAGGCGTGCGCTCGTCATCAACATTGCCGCCCCCATCGACGTCGGGTTCTTCAAGACAGTGCATCTCTACGACCCAGTCAGAGGCCGAGGTTATTCCTGCCAGTTATCTACGGTAACAGCCCAGTCACTTCTTGGAGAGTCGACACCGCGGGTGGTCAATTCGAAGATGCACTTCGCGTATCCTTCGCGCAAGAGCTCCAATCCACCACCTTTCCGTCCACGACAGTCCAGGATACCGATACCAACCCTAAGAAAGGGCCGCCTCAAATCAATCGCCGTCATCGCCACAATAATCATTGGGTCGTTCTGGATAATATCGAAGCTGTTCGACTCCCGTGATGCGCCTCTTTTCAGGCGACCGTCGGGAAATCCCCCGGTGGTGTTAGTGACGGTGCTGGACGAGAGAAAACATGGCATGGGCCACAGCCAAAGTATAAGAGAGAACCGGGAACAATATGCCAAGCGACACGGTAAGTCACTCCTCCGGAAGCGACAGTTTACCCCTCCTCTGGGCTTGGAATGACCCTTTTAACACGCTCTTTTGCTCGATGACAGGATACGAAACCATGTTTGTACACGCCGGCGATTACGAGCTCGAAGAGACGGCGGGGTCGTGGGCCAGGACACCGGCCATGCGCCACGCATTGACGAATTTCCCCGAATGCCGCTACGTCTGGTTTCTCGACCAGGACGCCTACATCATGGAACCGGCCAAGTCTTTGGAGGAGAGGTTGTTGGAGCCGGATCTTCTGGGCAAGATCATGCGCAGGGACATCTCGGTCGTCCCTAACAGCATCATCAAGACGTTCTCTCACCTGAAGGGAGGTGATATTGAACTGGTGCTGACGCAGGACTTCGAGGGATTGTCGACGGGAAGCTTGGTGGTGCGAAACGGCGAATGGGCCAAATTTTTCTTGGAGACATGGTTTGACCCGTTGTACCGGTCGTACAAATTCCGCAAAGCTGAAGAGCATGCTCTGGTGAGTCGCCCGCGTGTGCCCCTTGCTTTGGGACACGGCCTTGTGTGCGACGTGGCTTTTTTGGCTAACTCGCTCTTCGCCAGGAACATATGGTCCAGTGGCATCCGACCATCCTGTCCAAGTTGGCTGTCGTTCCGCAAAGGACTATCAACTCATACATTAAGGGCAACGAGGAGGAAGGATTCCAGGAAGGCGACTTTGTCGTGCGGGCAGCGGGTTGCGGGCGCGAGGGTGCGCCGAGTTGTGAGGAGCAGCTCTCGAAATACAGGGCGACATGGCAGCAGGCGTTTAGCCAGGCGTAGGTAGGCAAAGAGGACGAGAGGCGCATCAAGGCGTTTGTTATACTGGCGAAAATTGGGAGGGCCTTTTGACTCTATATGCATACCAGAGAGGGAAGCGTTTGTGGCGTTCTGGAATTATATTATGTTCAGAGGGGTGCTTCGGGGAAAGGTGGCGTGGGTTTCTAGTTGAGCACGAGGAGGCTCGAAAGACAGCCCGGGTCTTACACATTGTTCACTCCGGTTGACAAGAAGGGCGGAGTGAGCGAACATTCATTGCACATACCGTATACGACAGACATGGACAAGACCGATAAATGACATGCGTCGAATAGGGGGAGCATACCTGAATGACTACGGACGCTTGATGCAGCTCATGTTGACTGTTTGGCCCTGACATGCAGTTGTCTCTGGTCATTTTGGTTTATTTCTTGTATCAGTGCTGATACCGGCTTCCTCTGCGTCATCTACCACTGTGTTGTGATTTTTCGACCTGTACTTCGTAGGTTCCCGCTTACAAGGTCGGATGTGATTGCCTGTCGTGGGATGCTTCGGCCGAGAATCGCTCGCACTCAAACCCCAATTTGGCCGGGAGGACGACGTCAACACCTCTGTAATACGAGGGACGTAGCGTAGCAAAAGTTCGTGCATGTGACGTCCCCGCCCTAAACCGCGGCTTCCGACCCGACAGTTGGAAGGCCCACCGGAGTCCTACCCGCCATAATAAACCAGACTTGCAGCAATGACAACAATGGACAGGCCGGCGGTAGCTTCCCAATCGAAATCGAAATATCCAAGTACAAGCCATGCCCCACCAGTCTGGGGAAGTAACTGTCACCTCGTAGCTTCCCTCCGGTTTCCATCTCGGGTTCTTATCCCCCAACCCATCGTTCCACCATTCACTCTCTCAGTACTGCCAACTTGCTTTCTCTTTTCTCCACAATCCTGTATTCTTGTTATGCTTCTCGAATTCCGTCGCCCTACGTCGAGACACTGAAACGTCTTCCATTGGCTTTCCGATTACCTCGGTTTCTCGGTCTGGAGTGTAATCCTCGTCATACTCGGCTTCGCATACCTTCCTCTCTTTCTGCTCTCCGAATACACCGGTCGCGTTGCGCCGCGTGCGCCAATTCTTCATCGACATGCCTGGCACCTCGCGAATGCCCGTGAGTTTACGGGACAGCTTTAACCAGGTCAGGAGGTCGAGAAACACGAACCCGTTCTTGGTCCTCAATTTAGATCTGTACGTTTTCCATCTCGTGCCGTGACATCATCGTCTCGCCTCTGCTAATCGAAATGGTGGTCTACGCAGAATTCGAAATATCATCTTCATTCTCTTCGTTCTACGATGGACGCGCCGGGTATGGTGGAAAATCAAGGGCCGCGGCATCATCGGCACCATAGTCGAACTGTACACCGAGCTGCGCCGCGTCCTCTACGGATACTTTTTACGCGCTCCGGGCGTGCGAGGCAAGGTCCAAAAGCAGGTCGGCGAGACCCTGGCCAAGCTTCAGTCCAAGATGGTCCCGACCAATCTCACCCGCTACGTGACCCTGCCGAAGGAGGGTCTGTCAGAGGACGCTATTCGCGCCGAGCTCGACACCTTGGCCAATATGGATCATACCCGTTGGGAGGAGGGCTACGTGTCGGGTGCTGTCTACCATGGGGAGGAGGACTTGTTGAAATTGCAGACGGAGGCCTTCGGCAAGTTCACCGTGGCCAATCCCATCCACCCAGACGTCTTCCCCGGCGTTCGCAAGATGGAGGCCGAGGTTGTGGCCATGGTCCTGGCCATGTTCAACGCCCCGCCCGGAGCTGCCGGCGCTTGTACCAGCGGAGGCACGGACAGCATCTTGATGGCCTGCCTCAGCGCGCGGGAAAAGGCTTATCGCGAGAAGGGCATCACGGAGCCGGAAATGTGAGTTGTGGCGGGTTTTCTTGTCTTTTTTTCTTTTTTTCTTTTTTTCTTTTTTTCTTTTTTTCTTCTTTTCTTCTTTTCTTCTTTTCTTCTTTTCTTCTTTTCTTTTTTTCTTCTTTTCTTCTTTTCTTCTTTTCTTCTTTTCTTCTTTTCTTCTTTTCTTCTTTTCTTTTTTTCTTTCTTTCTTTCTTTCTTTCTTTCCTTTTTTTTTGTTGCCTCTATTTGCTTTGCGAATCGCTTGCGCCGCCGCTGACCATACATCAGGATTTTGCCCAGCACAGCACATACCGCTTTTCTCAAGGCCGGAAACTATTTCAAGATCAAGGTGCATCTGGTGGCATGCCCTGCGCCGAACTACCAGGTCGACATAAAGGCTGTGTCGAGGCTGATCAACAAGAACACCATCCTACTGGTGGGCTCAGCGCCTAATTTCCCCCATGGTATTATCGATGATATCAGCGCCCTGTCGAAGTTGGCGTTGCGCAAGAAAATTTGCCTTCACGTCGACTGTTGCCTGGGCTCTTTCATGGTCCCTTTTCTCGACAAGGCCGGCTTCGACACGGAACCATTCGACTTCCGGCTCAAGGGAGTGACGAGCATCAGCTGCGACACGCACAAGTACGGATTCGCACCCAAGGGTAACTCGACCGTACTCTACCGAACGGCGGAGCTTCGCAGGTACCAGTATTACGTTTCTCCTGATTGGTCGGGCGGCGTGTACGGATCACCGGGCATGGCCGGGTCGCGGCCCGGCGCGCTGATTGCCGGGTGCTGGGCCAGTTTGGTGCGAACAGGCGAGGCAGGCTACATCGACGCGTGCGTGAAGATCGTCGGAGCGGCAAAGAAGATTGCCGACAAGATACGGACAACGCCGGCCCTCGAAGCCGAGCTGGAGATCGTGGGACGGCCGCTCGCGTCAGTAGTAGCGTTCACCGCCCGGAACCTCAACATCTACGACATCGCAGACGGCATGGGTACCAAGGGCTGGCACCTCAACGCCTTGCAGAACCCTCCGGCTATCCACATTGCGGTGACGTTGCCGGTGGCCAAGGTGTGGGAGCGCCTAATGGCCGACCTTGAGGCCGTCGTCGAGGAGGAGAAGGAAAAGGAGCGCGTGCGGGTGGTAGAGGGCAAGGGAGCTAAGGGCAAAGCCGTCGGTGACTCGGCAGCCCTCTACGGCGTCGCGGGGTCGCTTCCGAACAAGAGTGTAGTTGTGGATCTGGCCAATGGCTTCCTGGACCTGCTGTACAAGGCGTAGTCTATTGTATTCTCTACTCGTCCCTATTAATTACTTGAATATTACGGGTCAGGCGGGGTGGGGTGTAGGGGGGTATTATTAACACGGATGAGAGGTTCCAAGGACAAAAAGGAAATTTCAAGACAAGACCGAGAACGGCATGTTATCAATCGGCTGGGCAGATTATACGACAGACGGGGTCGACTCGCATGGGGCCACTGTCTTACGTTTTCCTTGTGTGGTGGAGGAGTAAGGCGACTGGGTTGATCTTTAGTTTTCTTCCCTAGTTCACCAAGCAAGTTTCTCTTGCACCTTCTTGGCCTTATCCTACTCTCACATGAACCAAGGAATGATGGATCTGGGCATTTTACCGTCATAAGACTAGTCCGAGACGATGCCCAAAACAGGACGAATCGGAAATAGGAGAGAAACAAATTTGAGCAGTTTGAACCAATGCTCAATACTCCTCACGTAGGACGGGCTGGCTTGTTGCTACCGTGCGGCTTGCGGCATCATTGGCGCGGCGATACGTCCGGCTGCATAGCCACAACTTCGGGCATGCCTGGGAAACCTATCAGCCACCGACTCACCGCCAGCTTGACATAGGCTGTCCATGCAAAAACATGCGAGTTTCCGATGATGCGCGCCGAGACCCGAAGTTGGGCATCGTTTTCGTGTGGAGGCACGGCATGAAGTCCGGAACCCGGATCGGCGGGTCCGGTGGTGAGGGGGTCGACGGCAACCGCTCGGGGAGACGGTGTTGCTCCGCTTCCCGTGGTGGGCATATCGGGGATCGCCGCCGCCGTGTTCCACGGCTTACGCACAACTGATGAAACGCCTGGATTTGGGTCTGTAGTGTAGTGTACGATGTGCCACGCCACACTGCTCCGGGATCGACGGGGCGGGGCGGGGCGGGGAACGGCGGTTTCCCAGGTCCCGATTTCGAAAGACCACGTTGGTCTGGCGAGTAGAACGATTAGCGGAAGACGGGAGCCATTCCCAATTCCATGGTGGTGGTGTCTTTGGGGAGGCTGGCAGCCAGTCGATGAAAAGCTGACGAAAGCCTTGAACCAATTTCCCTGGGGTCGCAGAGATCCGCAGACGTGAGGCCTCTTAACATGGCTTTTCGGCTGTACCAGACTCCAGGTATTCGTGTCGAGGATAACAGGCAAAGATGCATCACATCTCGTTTGCACCGGAGAGTTTTCCAATTCCTTAAATGGGTCGAGTTCATATTGGGGTTGAAGTCACGTTGTCGGGGGTGATAGAGATGGCAAAAAGTTGTTTGAGAGCCATGGCAGCTCGAGATCGCATCGGCCAAGAAGGCAACCAACCCATAGCGTATCCAGCATGTAGAGAGGTTATACAGTAAGCAAACTTACTGTAGATTTCTTCGTGTTTGTGGTCGTTTTATAGGAAAGATGGCCTGGCCTCGAAGAGGAACTCGGCAATACCAAAGTGTGAACAAAATAGGAGTTGAGTTTTGGTTGATGTTGGGAGAGACGGAGCGAGTCGGTAGACAGTGTCCGCATACAGTATTGCAGGAATATGCACACGGTGGTTACCTGGTACATGCTCGGGGTACGGTCATTGTTCAGCGCAATCTTACTCCGCTGACGCGGGCAGCGACAGGACGAGCAACAACACCAAACATCAACTTCCATAAAAAATAAGGGCCAACACACAGTCGACTATCTTCCCACCCTATAAGGCCGGTCGCACTTTGACCCCGATAATCTTGGTCACGTTACCAGGCTTCTCACCGACTTCCTTCCATCTTGCTACCTGATTCGGGTCGTCCCGTTTCCGAATTACTTGGACTCGCTTCCTTTGCCCAAACCCGATGGAATTTCAACTCCCGTTCCCGGTGATGGGGTGATGGGACGAAGGGATGGATGATCCTCGAAGCTTTCCCTGGCATTGTTCAGCTTCGTCGCCAGTGTACCGCAAGCCGAAGGACTGTTTTGTTCGACTGTCGTTCTGAACTTTGCAACTTTGTGATCATGTGGTCTTCCCTCTCGTCTCACAAGTCTGGAATTCCGGGCATTGCTATAACTAATTCCTTCCTACCAATGCGGAAGAGCGGTCTGCTAGATTCATTCTGTCGTCGTCCCAGAACGTCCGACGACGAGATCGGAGTCTCCGTACTAACATTCTAGGACCACGTCCGCTCGCACCACCCATTCTGCTTACGCTCTGTGACCGTGTTGTACAATGCGCGGATATTCGACATCCGAGAAACCAGACCCTGGACGGATTGACAATTCCCATCTACGTTACCTTGGGGTCGTCATCCGATGTCTCTGGACTCTTGGCTACCGCCCGGCCCCTGTTCAAGCCTACCCAAGCTCTCTCTACCTTACGAAGTAGGAAGGTTTTAAGGTATCAAAGAAGACTTGCCTCCCGCACTGGGGTTGTTCTCGTTTGTAGACTACCGGCGGAGATGAATCCCGTTGGTCTGGTCCTCCCTTGCGTGACGATCTGCCCATCAACTTTCTTACATTTCCATTTCCATTTCCATTTCCATTTCCATTCCCATTTCCATTTGCATCCTTTGTCACCACTACGAAGGCGAACGTGGCCGAAGCTGTACAGTTTCCCCATCACCTGGGGCATATCGCGATGCCCAACGTGCGACTCGATCACATTTGTTTGCCTCAACAGCTCGCGGTGAACTTCTGGGCATGTCCTACACTACTGGAATAACCACCTGTTTCTGTGGGGGGGTTTTTTTCTTTTTGCTTTCGAAAATATGTTTTTATTATCTTCTCTCGAGCCTCTTCACCGCTTATCCCCCACGCATTATTCTCCTATTCGTGTATTTCTCCAATTCCCTAAGGTACTCACCGGGGTCGGCTTCTTTTGGTGTCACGGCAGATGCAAAGAGCGCGAGGCAACCGAGCTAGTTTACACCACCGTCGCCCGACGACTTGGGGGGATGGTGAGGGGAAAGTCAGGAGACGCCCGTGGCAATCTGCAGCCTGATGAGCCTCTTTCCCCACTGCTCTCTTTGCCCTCTGCGGCTCTTCCGCCTATCTTGATTGACCGACATATTGTTTGGTGCTTTGGTCTGTACGAGGCTCGTCCCTCGTTGGGGTATACCGAGAATTGTTGTCACTCCCCTGCTGCGTATGCCGACCAACCATGCCGACTACCAAGAGGCGTGTTGACGGCATCTTGATGCATCTTGATGCATCTCCATATGCCCAAGACGGCCGCCAGAGGGGTGTTGACGTCTCTACTGCATGTGTGTAGAGAGCACAGCAGGAGGGGGACCCTCCAAGAGTCGCCTCGCAGGCCATGGCATTCTGACTGGCATAGGTGGCTTGCTCCATGGTAGTTGTCTGGGCATGATCACGTCGAGCGAGATGAAGAAGTATAATTAAGTCTACGCCGCCTTCGCCTGTGTTTTTCTTCGCTCCGGGCTTCTTTTCTCAATTCAACTCTGTCGTCTTTATTCAAGACGCTGCATGTTTATTCTGCGATTCTTATCCCGCCGTGGATATAGATATCTCCCCTTCAGTCTGCTATCATGGCTGCTACTACTACTATAAGGAACCCTAGCCAGAAGGCTACGCGACCAGTCGTCCATTTGGTCAACACGGCCCTCGAACCGGATCCATCCCGACCCCGAAGCGTTCACTACAACAAAGCCTCCAACCCATGGGACCAGTCCCCCCTTTCGTCCGAGACCTCCTTTGAAACCGACACCGACCACACCGACCAGGATGATGCCAGCCACCGTGATGGCTCTGGTACTGACAAGCCGCGCCCCTCGAACATGCCGTCGCAACAAGACACACCGGTCGGAGCGAACATCTCAGCACCTCTTGCGTCCCCTTCCCGCCCTGCCTCCTTTAAAAGACTGCAATATGTGCACCCTCCCCCTCCCCCTCCCCCTCCTCCATCTTCTTCTTCTTCTTCTCCTCCTCCTCCACCGCCGCCGCCTCCCCCGTCCGGCTTCCAACCTCCCCACCTATCGAATGAGGTGTCTCCTGCTCTCAACGAAGAGCTCCGCAAGATCATCAGACAAGAAAGTCAGTTCCCTCTTTTCTCCTCTTATTTGGTCCCCGTTCAAAAGTATCGGTCCCCGGTTGCTGACCCTCTCCACCATTATAGTGGCCGCCCTGCACTCCCAGACACATGACAATAGTTCCCTTCCCGATAGTGTCTCTCGCATCACGCCGTCCACCCTTATGAGCCCCATGTTTCCTGGTGCTTACTCTAGCCCACCTCCCTCAGTCACTGGAGCCTCCACTTCTTCTAGACTCACGTCGCCGCAAAGTACCAGTCCTAAGGCTCCCAACGTTAGCCCCGCGACAACCACTTCGTCTACGGCGAGCCCTCCTCCTCCCCAACGGGCTACAGTGAGGTTCCGCGACAGGGGCCCGGCCATTGTCCATAGCCACACGAAGACAGAGGCCGGGCCCCATTCTCCTGCCAGGGCAACAGCCATCCCGGAGACAACTGATACCGAGGGGCCCTGGGGCGTTCTATTCGATGCAGATGGATACTCGACCCAAAGACTAGGTCATATTCTCAGGAGCCTAGCCAGCCAAGTGGTGAGTGTCTCATACACAGTGCCTTAAGGACACATTCCGGAAAACAGCACATTCTCATACTTCTCCGTCGTACAGATTGCCAAGATCGGTACGACTGGCGGCATCACTGTCACACCTGATAAGATGAATACCCTGTACACTAAGTACAAAGTGGAAAATGAAGATTTCTCCCTCAAAGGTATTCCGACCCCCGAGAATCCTTCCCTGCTCTGCGCACTCGCCTCATTGACTAACACCTACCGCAGATGCATTCAAACCCTGCAAAAAGAACACATTCAATCACATAGAATATCTATACAGAGACTTAGACTGTCCATATCACCTCGTTCAGACAACCCCGAAAGCGCGCCCCTCCGTTCCTGGCCTTACGCCGGCAGGCTTCATCAAGTGGTTCACCACCAGTATGCTGGCCTACCCAGACCAAGAGTGCCGCCGTCTGAATCGCCTGCTTGCGGACTTTGGCCCGTTGGTGATTGTGGGAGCCGACGGCAGGGAGGAGCGCCTACCCAAGACCCTCCCACGTCATGTTTTGCCAGCCAGTCACGACAAGAAGACGCGCCGCATTCTTGACGAAGCGCTTATGGACTGCCTCGATGATCATGCTGCCTCGTCGCAGTTTGCTTCACCTCCTTCACCTTCTTCTTCTTCTTCTTCAAGGCCCCTTGCGACACCCATGGCACCTGAGTTGGTCAATAATGGCAGACGGATGTCTGACCCTGACCGAAGGCATTCAGGACCCCGCGACCGATCTGACCGATCTGACCGATCTGACCCATCGACCCGGCTCGATACGAGTCCCGATCGCGAGGTCCCGATGGCGCGTATCTCACGCACACAATCAGACAACGTCACCACCACCACCGCCACCAGCACCCGGCATGCTCTCCCGCGGCCTCCCGTGGGCCGGCACAGACCACGCAGCCCTCCCTCCTCGGACCGGTACAGCACCATTACCAGCGCCCCGAGCCTGTTCGGGATCTCGTCCCTGGTGCCACGGTCCCGCGGCGGCGGCGGGGCCGGAGACGACGCGAAGTCGGTTCGTTCCTGGGCCGGGCGGGACAGGGAGAGCGAGCGGGATCGGGAGAGGGTTGGGGATGGGGATGGTCGTCCCAGGCGGCGAAGCTTGGTGATTGGGGGCCCGACCTGGGGGGACTTTTATAGGAACGTGCCGACGACACGGGTCGGAGGGTCTGGTGCCGAGCAGGCACCGAGGGAGTATCATAGGTCACGGTGACGGGGGGAGACCCCGAATTTTCCGAGCAGATGTTTTTTTTTCGTAACTACATTGTTATTGTGTGTACTCAATACATCTCTCCGACGGGTGTTTCACATCTTCTTTCTCTGTTGAAGACTCGGTCAAATAAAACGGTCTTTTATCTGAAGTACCTTAAGTACCTTACCTACCTACCTTAGGTAGCTTACTTCATCCCTTACGAGTATGGAGTAGTAACACTAGAACCTCCCTGATGCCTCTCTCTCTCGTTCTAGACAGCAACCCTGATGTCCTAATAAGTGGTTCTAATGTCTTGAGATGTATCCATCTACACTTTATGAGACGTGGTGTACTTTGGCCAAGGGAATTCCCACACGGATACCTTAGTCATGGCATGATGTACCAAGGTAGGAAAGAGCAATCGTGTTATGTGACGGCCACGAAGGGAGACAATGGCCGGCCACGGTGAGACGCCGCAAGAGAGACCTCGTATTATTGCCAATACGTCGAAGCATCTTTCATGTGCTGATCGCGAGATGCCCGACCTTATGATAAGCCGGCATGCGTCATACATGAAGAAAATGAGCTGTAGTAGTTTGGTGGGGCAGACAGATTCTAATGCCGACGGTAAAGGCAATGACGGAGTAAATAGTTCACTTTACCTAAGGTACCTAGGAATGGGTCAGAGAAAAGGCACGGCTACCTTACCTTGGGGGAAGCTTGCGATGCGTGGGAAAGTGAACATCTTGGAGAAAAAGGAGCAAAAATTCTGAATTTGGGGTATTCTTCACTCGTTCAAAACCGCATGACATGATGCTTCATGCCTGCTTTTTTTTTCGTACCATACCCAACTCCGTCGCGTCATTTTATGCTGCCATGTCTCATACTAATCCAGGTCCTGCGGCGCTTCCAGTGATGCTAAACAATCTCATCCTGGGCCCGGGGCCATGCATATAACCAACTCGTGAAGAAGGGAAAACACAAGCAGTTTGCTCGCTCGCTTCGTGCCATGTGTGAATGAAGAAGATTCAAAGAAATATTGACAGTAAAGAAGACCTTCAGTAGGGAGGCAAGTGATGGCTGTTCGAAAATGCGGTCGAGCGAAAACAGGGGGTGGACAGAGAGAACATGAGAAAGTAACGCAGAAGAAGAAAATCGGTTGGGTTGAATTTCATCATGGTCATAGCCCGTAGTCGTTGGGTCATCGATACAGTCGTCGTTCATAGTCGTGGTAGTCATGATAGTCATGATCTTCATCAACGTGGCGTCGCGGGTTTCGTGATGGGGGGAGTTCGCTGTACGCTCGGCGGATGACGAGCTGCGGGGAGCCGAGGGTTCGTTGTTTCGGGGTGGTGGCGCCGTGGAAGTTGGTGATACTGCGGAGCGCCCTGGCAGAAGATGCCGCGGTCGTCGTCGACGATGAGAGGGAGATCCTGCTGACGGAACGTCGAAGCTCGTCCCCGCCGCAGTCTGTGAAGCTCGCATCCGTGTCCGTGTCTCCTGCGTAGGTGGAAGGTGTGACGGTCGGGTTGGTAGAGGTGGCATCAGTGGTGTTGGCTCTCGGCGTTTCGGGTCGTCGGAGTCTCGCCTCGTGCGACAGCAAGTTCTTTTTCCTTTTGGGCGGCGCTGCGCTCCGGACTCCTTTGGCTCCTTCAGCGCGGTCGGCGCGAAGAGGTGGGGCTGACCATGCGGATTCGGCGACGTCGGGGCTCTCAAAGGCCGCCGCTAAGCTTCTACGAGGCGTCGTCATGAACTCCGAAGCTGTGGGTGCAAGCCCGTGGGTCTCTGGGCGAGAGCCTGCAGTCGTGGTGGTAGTGTCGTCACGGTCGTAAGGCGAAAGTGCCGACTCGGAGACATAGGCGGAGACGGACACGGAACCCGGGCTCTCGAGGCTCAAAAGCCTGGCGCTGCGGCGAGAGGCGCGCCTCTTTTGAAGCTCGGCGTAGTCTTGCTTCCAGTTGGCGATACTCCGGGCCAGCTCGGCGTCGGCGAGAACGGCATCTCGCGGCAGTTGCACCTCAATCGCCTTGAGGCCCAGGCGGAGGTGGGAGAGGTCGGCGTCTGACTCTTGCAGTTCCGACTCAAGGTCCTGCACGCGCGATTGGAGGAACAGGATGCGCTGGGCGGCGCGCTCTGCACGGGTCACGAGGAGTTCATGGATGTGCTGGCGGTCCGTGGTTAGAGGGGAGGGCTGTCGAGCAGAATAGGGAAGGGGGAGTGCAAAGCAATAATCTTACTTCGGATTCTTCTTGCCTGGCTTTCAGGTTGGTGATGAGTTTCTCGAGTTCGCCGTTGAGTTTCTCGGCTTCGGAAGCAATCTTAAATGAATCCACGGCCGGTTTCTTTACTGCGACTTCAGGTTCTGGAGGCGAGTCACGCCTAGTCGACGCGGAGAGGTCCGAGTAACGTGAACGCATCCATGAGGACGACGGCGAGCCCCAGGCATCGCGGTCGGCCATACCTCGCCCGACACCGACACCACCAGCGCCAGCGCCATTTTCACTCATGCGCGGTCTCGGTCTTGGCACGGATCCTGACACGACGCGGTCCATTTCATCCGCGTTGGCATGGAGAAAGTTGAGCGACACCTGGTCTGGGCCCGTAGTCCCGTCGTCATCATCTCGCTGGATGAGTCGTCGAGCGAGTTCAGTGAGTCGTTGGGCCAGGGCCTCCCTGGAACCGCGGGAGAGCTCATCATCGTCGCCGAGACTACTGCCGCCCGCGCTGCTGCTTTTGCTGCATTTGCTGCTCTTGCTGTTCCGGCAACTGCTGCTGCATGCACCGTTGATGATACTTCCGGCACCGTGAAAGCCGCTTCCGTCACACACATCCGGCAGCTTCTCGGGGCTCCTAGCCAGCGAGGAGGCGACATGGCGGCCGAGGGGAGTGAGCGGTGTGAGCCCAAGGATACCGATATTGAAGGGAGAGGGAATGGAGGGCGACGAGAGGTGAGGCGGCGGAGGCGTCGCGACTTCGTCCCTTATGGGAGATTTGTCCTGCTCATCCTCGGACTCGAGCATCATTTTCTTTTTCCCTCTCTTGTTGGAGGGCCCTCCTCCTCTCTTTGTCGGCGACAGGACTGGCTGCTTTTTGCCTGCATGAGGAAATGGAAATGGGTGGTTGGTTGGTTGGGTGGTCGGGTCGGTGTGGATCGACCTGGGTGTGGTTCTTCTCTCTGCTAGCGAAGGCACGGGCCGGGCGATGGGTCGCTTAGCTCAGCACCGCAAGTGACGATTACTAAGCTGTGGACTGAACCAGTGGTTTTCTGGGTGGCCTATCTGGGGTGGAAATCGGGAAGACGCCCGAGGAATGACTCGGTTTAACTCGGCCCTTAATCACCGTAGCGCCCGAAGAAAATATGCAGTGGCAGTTTGTCGTCTAGGTATGTATGTACTATGTACTCCGTAGGGACGGACAACTGAATAACCTCACATGCTAATAAACTGACTGACCTGAGTACCATAACTACGCCTTAGCTGCTGGGGGTTATAGAGAGAGGGGGAATTGAATGTAAGGTTTTAGTCGGAACTGAGATAACCCGAAGCTAGAACTACGGATACTTCGTACGAACCAAGCTTTTTATCAACCGATGAGGAAGTACACGTGTACCTGTACGGACATCTACGTACTACTTCGAGAGCCTCGGTAGGTTCTGATAACGGACCATCATCGGTTATTCCAAACGGCGAAAATTTAGTGTTGACATAGGGTTCACTGAAGGCTATCCGTAAGTAAACCCTGCAGACACTTTATTCTTACAGAATTGGTCTACATAGCTATGAGCAGAAGGGAGTGGCAGCTGCGTAGCTACCTACGTTGAAGCAGGGTCGTCTCAGAGTCTGCGGTTCTCGGGCTCGGTGAGGGTCGGTGCCAAGCATATGTCGTGCAACCCCTTGACATCTTGAGGATGCAATATCAAGATCTACAGGAATTTGGCTTGGACTTTCAGACATTTAGAAAACTCCGTCAATCACTCAAGACAAACCTCAATCGATTTTATTAGTTCTCTTAATGTTCTTCTTGCTAGATTGTCGAAGATGGTTGGTTATTGGTTCGGTGTGAGAGAGACTTCAACCGAATTAGTTAAGTAGCTACCTAACTCGGGCGAAAGGGTAGAAAATGAATGGCCTGTGGTACTCGGCTTTATCTCCATGACCGAGAGGAACTAGTAACGAATTAGCAGCAAAGAGACGCAGAAGTCAAAGTTGGAGATCACGCGGGCGGATGAACATGTCCAGGGGATGCAGGTATCGCCCTATTGAAACCGCCACCTGACGACCAGTCCGGGGTTCAATGTCCAGGGACTTGCATGTCTGAGACTGGTGACCTTCCTGCAAGCAGTAAAAGTTGCAGAGTGTGAGAGATTCCCAGATTCCCCCCGCCAAGGTACTTACGGCATGTATTTATGTACGGAAAACGTCACGTCAGATACCCGACAACGGATCAATATGGTTCCCCTTTCGCGGTGTCGCCCCACCCCAATTCGAACCACCCACCTCCACGCACATGTTGCCCGTGTGCTGCCCCCCCCACCCCGTTTTCTTCCCTCTAGCGTACCTAGATCCCGAGCTACCTTTCTTCTGATCTCACCTCATTCTTCAACCTCGATTTGTTTCTGCACGCGATCTCTTCTACAATACAATTGACAATGCCTCCGTGAGATGGTTCAACCTCATTCCTTTGCATCCCCTTTCGATTTTCTTACGTCTCTTCACTTCCTCTCTTCCATTGTCACCTCGCCGTGTGTGCCCGTCGTCCTGCGTCTCGAGTATCCCACCTGCGTCATAAAGCCTCGGTAAACGATCTTCGCTGTTCCCAGACTCCATCCCGCGGCGTGACTCACCGTATTTACCTTTTTACTCAACCTTTCCTTACCTACGATCCTACGACTTCACCTGTCGTCCTAATCGGGACATCCAAGGCGTCCCTCACGTTCTCGGCGATTTCAGCGGCCCGGTATTCCATTTTCTTGCAGCGGATTGCCCAAACCTTCCCCGGTCCCTTAGCTTGCTGTACTCTGTATACATGATCACGCGTCGCTCTGCAGCCTCTCCGGGTCGCTTGAGTTGTCCATAATGTCGTGGAAGAGGACGGACAGGTTGATGGACACCATCAGACACTATGCCAGCTTTCCAGCTACCGGCGTCAGCTTGCGCCAGATGGTCCAGTTTGGCGAGAAGCCCTCAACTGGTTCGTCCACCACCACCTCTCATCCTCCCCAAGTCTATTCCATGTCTCGCCCGGTGTCCTGTCTCGCTGTCTGTAGTACTATCATCATTCCGCCTTGCTGACTGCCCGCGCCTCCCTCCTCGTTCATGCAGGCACCCTCTTCCGCGCCTCTCAATTCCTCGCCGAGGAGCTCCCCATTCGCCTCGCCCACCGCGTTCAGGAGCTTGAGGAGCTCCCAGATGGCTTGAACGAAATGCCATCCGTCAAGCGAGTGCAGAATTGGTACGCACAGTCGTTCGAGGTACGTCTACCACCCTGTTCCCTCATCAACCTCCGTATCGCCAGGGCCGTCTGAAGAACATGGTTTTGTTGACCCACTTCTGCTGTGCAGGAACTCACCACACTCCCACGACCGGTGCTGAGTAAGGAAGTACGAGAACGACTGATGAAGCCGGGCAATAAATTCGGCCGGACCACCGCCATGCTCTCCGAGACCACTCGCAATCCTAGCGTCGCGAAAGGCCAGTATACTTCTCTGCCACAAACCAACGGGAACGGGAACGGACATGGCAACGGCCTTGTCAACAGCAACGGCAACGGAGTCGGGATCGGGATCGGGAACCAATGGGGCGTGAAGAAGGGCCCAGCAGCTGCCGCGAGGAGGTACTTCGCCATGGTCGACGATACGGGCGACTGGCCTGCCGAGCTTCGACTCTACAATGAGAAATTTGCCAAGACCCTACACGCTATCAAGAGGAGACACGACGGTGTCGTCACCACCATGGCCCAGGGCATCTTGGAGTACAAGCGGAAACGCCAGCGTATGCAGATCGACCACAACATCCAAGCCTTCCTAGACCGTTTCTACATGTCCCGCATCGGCATCCGCATGCTCATAGGCCAACACATTGCCCTGACCGAACAAAGCCGCCATCACGACCCCAACTACGTCGGCATCATCTGCACCAAATGCAACATCCAGGAACTGGCACAAGAAGCCATCGAGAACGCCCGCTTCGTCTGCGAGGACCACTACGGGCTCTTCGAGGCCCCCAAGATCCAGCTCGTCTGCAACCCGGACATCAACTTTATGTACGTCCCGGGCCACCTCTCCCACATGCTCTTCGAGACCCTCAAGAACTCTCTCCGCGCCGTTGTGGAGACCCACGGCCAGGACAAGCAAGAGTTCCCCGTCACAAAGGTCATCGTCGCCGAGGGCAAGGAGGACATCACCATCAAGATCTCCGACGAGGGCGGCGGTATTGCTCGGAGCGCCATTCCCCTGATTTGGACCTACATGTACACTACCGTCGACCGAACACCAAATCTGGACCCGGACTTCGACAAGAGCGATTTCAAGGCTCCCATGGCCGGTTTCGGTTACGGTCTCCCCATTTCCCGTCTCTATGCTCGCTACTTTGGCGGCGACCTTAAGCTTATTAGCATGGAAGGGTGCGTCTTTGCTACACTACACACACTACACTACGTTTCACTTCACTTTAATATTTCTCTCCCGCTGACTCTACAATGTTCTCCCTGCAGATATGGTACCGACGTATACCTCCACCTTAACCGCCTATCGTCATCATCGGAACCTCTACAATAGCAATCAGCAGTCAGGAGGGATGGGGCCGGCTCCCTCACGCCCGCCTCCAACGCCCGAGGATTGACGCTGACGCTGTTGGGGAAGTACAAAGTCCACAAGAGGCTCAAGAGCCTAGAGGTTACAGAGCGCCGCCAGGTAGGCGATGCACAGGACCTCCTCAACCGATCGACTGACGCTGGAGACGCCGGCTACTTCCGGTCAGACAGTTCGAAACTGTAGCCGATGCTTCTTCTTTTTTTTTTCTTTTTTTCCTTTCGCGCCATACGCTGCACTACTCCAGTCCCGTCTCTGCGGGAGCGTACTGGTGGAATTTCTATCGACGTGGTTACAAGCTTTTTTCCACGCAGGTGCCACGCGGACACAGTTATGTTCGATGAACAAGGGACGGAATTGGAGATGAAACGACTCCAAAATATAGGTGCGCTTGAACGCGCCCGAACAAGCCACACAGACACAAGTTACACTTGTACTGGCACCATCTCAGCTCTTGCCGGTGTACTAGGGGACAGAGGCAGGGCTGGACTACGGCGACACTGATATTGGACTCGCATGATGCTATTTATACTGCAGTTGAAGACAATTATTCATATGTCGTCGGCCATCTTACCACTCGGGTAGGAGAGGGCGCTGGAGCATACTCTCAGGTTTGAAGGTCAAGAGATATCACGGGCGCGATTTGGAAGGCCTGCACAGCAGGGATATGGGGAACAACGGGATTGTGGAAGCCTAGGCCAGGACGGAAATGGTGTGTCGAGGGGGTTGGCTAAGATATATAGGGACGAGTGGGAGGACATGGATGACGAAGGGTGACATACCCACAACTTGTGTTATGGATTTTGATATGGTCCATCAATTGTAAGAGCATGTATTGAGATGTCAAGAAGTTCCATTACCACCAAGTTCTCTGTGATGATGGGGAACGAGTATGCATCGGATGTGGACGTACGAGTCCGCCTCAATAAGGTAGGTAGCCATATGTATTTTAAGGTTACGTGGGAATGGACTGCTTTCATCCATTCAGCCTACATTTCCGTCTACCTACAAGTGTAGCAAAGTGTAAAGGGGAGAGTCCGGCCCACATATCGCCAGTCAACATAAAATGGCCCCCTGAATACTTCAGAATTCATCCTCGTCGGCGACGGTATCGGCATCGAATCGAACGCCTCCGGTTCGAGAACTGGAGGCTGGAGCTGTGACGAGGTCCTGACTACCACGGTGAAGAAATCGAGGCTAGAGGCAAGCATTTGTCAGTTATCGGCAAACACATTGCGACCCTGGGAATAAATGTCGCTGAGCAACGAGAGAAAGTTCAGAGCGGTACCAACCTGTCCTTGACTAAAACCGCCAGCATTTGCTTGGGGCACACGACTGGTCTTGATGCGAATAGACTCGGGAATGCTGTTCTCGGATATTTCACTAAAGGCATTGTTGGCGTTTTGCGGACGTCCCCGGGAATTCGAGGCGGCCGGGAGCCCGGCCCTGGCCCTTCCCCGACTCGAACCCCGACCGGAGCCCCGATTCCGCGCGTCGAGCTGCCTCGCAGCGTTCAAAGTGTTAGGCACCTCGTTTGCGCCCTGCAGATGAACACGCAGGGACTTCCCGTACCAAGAATTTTCGGAGATGTCGGACGGATGTCCTGGATGGTTCTGGAACAGGCCACCTCGGCGAGCACTGCCTGCCGCTCGTGTATCTTGGTTGCGGCGGGGAGGCTGGCTGATTCGCTCCTCGTCGAGACGGAAAGCTGCCATGCTATGGGCGCCCTCGGTGATATTGCCAAGCCCATGGGATGGGACGGTTTGCTGACCGTCGTCCAGGCACAGGGGAAAAGACGCATCCGAAGAACTATCAGAGGATCCAGGGTACTGGGTGCGCAGAATATGCGGCGGCAGCCGCAGGTTTTGGCTTCGAGTCGCGGCTTCAGAGGCAGCAACAAACGATGAAGATGACGAGTTGGCATCGAGGGGTCCGGCAAAAAGAGCTGGGTCAGTAACGGGTGCGAGAGGCTCGTCCGCTTCGTCGTCTTCGTCGTCGTAGGCGGAGGCACCAAAGTGCCCCTCGGGAGGCAAGGCAATATCGATTTCCGTCTGCTGCTCCAGGACGTCATGGAGCTGGTTGGGGGCGGCAAAGGGGGTCGTCCCGGGCTCCTGGGCAAGTGCCCAGCTCTGACAAGCTATGCACCACTTTAAACCGGTTAGCATCAACGCTGGATGGTTTCCCATAATCCCCGTCTTCTGTAGAGGGGAGGATATGAGGCAAGCACTTACATTGACGCCGTCGCCTCGAGTTCTCTTGGAGAATTGGTCTAGGTGCTTAGTCTGGTTGCATGGGCCCTCGCAGTGAAGCTCCATGACAGGCTCCCCGCTATGATGGCGACAAACCATGCCGGTTTTGGCCGGGTTAACATGACGCTTGTTTTGGATCATCTTCCGGTATCGGTTGGAGAACTTTGATAGGGGCTGCCATTCCCCTCCCACATGGCATTTATAGCTAGAGATATGCGGTCAGTGCCTAGAAGCAGACAGAAGCCGGGGCAAATGACGCATACAGGGGGCCGTCCTGGCCGCTGCTTGCCAACAACGTCATTTTCAAGGGCAATGCCGACTCTATAGATGGAAATAGAGGTTGATAAATGTGGCCAAAGGCCCCTAGTCCAAAGCCCTCCGGAGGAATTTGAGGCGTGTCTTTGATGAAGCTGGTATGCCCTCAAGTTCTCGCAGGGGATATCTGAAAGATGAGGGGGATTGCAGAGTAATATTTGTCTCCCATGGGTCTCGAATATGGTGGGTATTTAAGGTACCTTATGGAAGGCACCAGGGAGGTAGAATGGTTTTGAGAACACCTACCATGGATGGCATAGCCGATGAATGGGAAGGAACATCCTACGTTATGAGGAAGTTGAGACCTGATTGGGACTACCTACCTTACCTAGGTACTTGCCTTACAATAACCCCCAAGGAAGTCACCCTGAATATTTTTCATGCTTCTCCTATTGATCAGGTCTGTTTGTGTGTGAATATAGAAGTGATAGGGTCAGGTGCGAAGGCTCTGTGTATAAGGCACCTAACATAAACGTATAGGCAGGCTATACGATTTGCCTTTTTTCTTCTATGACCTTCCGCTTGCTGTGATAAAGGCAAGACAAATAGGCACCTAAGTTATGCTTACAGGCTTCGTGCGAATATGCAAACAAAACCCAACTATATGTATCCTAACTTTCCTTATGACAAGGGGGGAGCACCAAGAAGGGAATATCAAAGGATACCAGAGTCTTGACAGAAAGGGACTTGTTGACTGTGAATGTGAAGAGATACCAAACAGAACCCCTTTACCTTTAATGATTGCCGGCTTGGAGTGGGAGGCAAGTCCGGTGTTCAGGGGAAACCCAACGAGCTCAAGGATTGCCCCTCACATCAAAGTCAGACGGGACTCACTGGATGACTTCAATAGAGCACCCCACCTTAGGCGGCTAGCTTTCAGAGATGTTGTCTCCAAGGACTTTTTTCTTTTTTCTTTTTCTTTTTTTGTCGGGGACGGGCAGCACGGCGTATGGGCTGACAAGGCGTGGTCAACAGGCATCAACCGTACTACTGCTCCTGAAGATGCACCACACGAGTAAATGGGCCACTCTCGCAGTCTCAAAGTGGGACTGCCTACTTAATGCTGGTGGTGCCTGTGATCCCAGAGGCACACGGCAGATTCATATCCTGACCAGAAGTCAGAGGGCATGATGGCCCGAGAGGTTGAGAGCCCCGTTGGCGTGGCACCTCGTTTGCCAAGAGAGAGTAACTGTGGTCCAGCACCAGAGCTATCCCCTTGATATTTGCCTGGAGAGTTACGTCAGTTTCTATACCCCTTTTCGTAGCACTGACGATGCTTCCTCACCGTTGTTCGTCTTTTCCAGGTAACGTAGGGATCTTACTACGACACAATCCCAGGTCGGGATCCAGGGGTATTGACAGGCCTTCCTAGGAGGCTAAATCCGTGTCAAGCCATGGACTACGAGTTGACAAGTTAGCCAGCACCGGGAATCTTGCAAGAATGGTTCTCAAGAAGGAGCGCATTGATGTCCGGGGTAGCGTCGTCCTCCCCTGTGGCTGAGGACTGAGCCTCACGGAGAACGCTGACTCTTGATCTCCATCGATACACACGGCAGATGCGGTGATCCGGAACGCCAAGGTTGGTCATGCTGCTCGACGCCGGATGTTCTCCTGCCACCTGGCCTGACCGACTAAGCTCCAGCATCCTCGGAACAAGTCAGCAAAGCTGCATTTTCTTAAAACGTCGTATGTTCTTGCCGACCTCTATCGGCCAGATGACGAGACCCTGAGAGGCGGTTGTGGTACCCTGGTCGAGACCGTGGTCCTGTCATCGACGTTGCTCAAAATTCGTCCGGTGTCTGGCGGTCACAGCCTGTACTTCGTCGGACATGGTTCCTGGTCTGATTTGACAGAGAGAAGTCCTTGCCATTATACTTGAGCACCGTCTGTAGTTCCGAGGTCCTTCTGGCTTATTCCCCTTCTTTTTTCTTCTTTTTCTTCTTTTTTGGTACTCTTACAAAAGAGGTACGTACCGTCACTTTCGAGTCTGACAACCTTTGAGTCGGTGTTTCGTTGTGTACAACGTACGAAGTAATTACTCCATAGGTACCTTACCTATGGTAATTACGTTATGCACCCAACGTCGTGTTTGAGTTGTCGCGTCCATGCGCGTTCAGTGGTTTCACCTACAAACAAACAGCCACCTGACGGACTCCCTGTTATTTATTCACTTAGCTCCTGCACGTCTATATATTCTTTTCCCCCTTCCCCTTCCGCTTTTTCCCTTTTCTTATTGCCAAGCCCCGTCACACACCGTCCAATCCCCGCAACACGGAAAGCCGAATGACCACTGTCAGCTGCCCTGACTTGGAGGGTTTACGGTGCTACTTATGACGTCCCTCCCTCCCTCCTTTTGATTATCTCGTCGTCCAGATCGGGAGGTGGTGGTATCAACGTATCCGCGTCTGCCGCAAAGGGATAAGCGGGTAATCGTACCGTAAAGGACATGATTACCACGGCCTTGCGATGCGGGACTAGATTTTCTACCGCGTATAAAGTACCGCTACCTGATTGTGTGGGAAAGACGTGATAGGAAAGAGGGGCACCTTATTATTATTATTTATTTATTTATTTTATACACTAACTTTTTTTTTGTGTCAAGTTAAACAATATCAATAACGGCGGTCAACAAGGGTTCCTCGGCAAGCACCGTCTTGACCACCTTGAATGCAACCCTCGGGAATGAACTCACTAGGTAGCGCCCTATCTCGACGAAGGGACCTACGGATAAACCACCGACCCGCAATGGGCATGCAATGCTTTGCTGGCATTGGCATGAACCTCGGACAGGGGTGGTGCTGAGCTGATTTCTCCTCCAACGTCGGATGTCTTGGCTATCACAGTCAGAGAGAGAGAGGTGCCATCATCATCACCTCTAACAAGCAAGCCTATAACTCTCGTTTTAGACGCACTAGCGCGACACCGAAATGGAGTTGCGCGGCCCCCGGTCTTGGCAAACCATCCTTTCTTTAGTGACGGGAGCATAAGGTAGTGTATGTACTTCGTACGGATATGCTCGTACTCCGTACTTCGTGCTTGCCTGGTAATAGGTGCTGCATCGTGTCAAGATCTCTGTACTCCGTACCGCCGTATCATTTCCTAGGACATAAGGTAAGGTACGAGGTACATGTGTCTGGGTACCTCCTTCCTCTCCCCCCCAACCAAAAGCCCTCTTCCTCTTTTCTTCTTCTTTTCTTCTTCTTCTAACCAATGATATCATCCCTTTTTTTTCCTTTCCAACAAGACTACAAGACTGGTTGGGCTTGCATCGCTGCTCATTCCTTCGGTGCCAATTCGGGACCCATTTCGCCCCCCTACTAACCCATCTGTCAGAGCTCTTAAGCTCTCCAACTCTTGCAACATAGGGGCGGACCTCCTGCGATAAGTAAGGTACTAACGCTTTCCTCTACATAAGGTACGAGTACTTCGTACGTTGTACTTCCCAACTGCCCCCAAATTACTTCCTACCCCGTACGCACTTGGGACGAAAAGGTACGGACCATCAGGATAGTCCCGTCCTGCAGCTCCCCTCTAAAATCCGTCACCTCACCTCACTTGTGTCATTCACGTCTCTACCCCCATCTTTTTTCCTTCTCTCACTCCATGTTCCTAGCATTCTCAACTTATTGCATCCCAGACCTTCCACCACAACCCAATACCACCCGATCTCCCAGCCTAACTGGATGCTCCAGTATTTGTGTACGGACGTGCTGTTTCGTCTCGCACCGACTTGTGTCTTCTTCACCAGCACCTCCTCCTCCTCCTCCTCCTCCTCCTCCTCCTCCTCCCCTTCGTCGCTGAGTTCCAGAGCCGCCGAGGGTATAAAGTCGGTTCCC
>NW_021167079.1:5615092-5681525 GCF_003711515.1 Sodiomyces alkalinus F11 | reverse complement strand
ACCAGAGGATTTTTTTCGCCTCTTTAATCTGAGGCTTCTGGTTTTGACGGGTTTCTTCGTCTTCGCTTGTTCGACCACAGCTGTCACCGGATCTTATCCCCGATCGACCGGTATTCTGGCTCGAGCGTCCCTGGACCCTTGTCCGCCTCCTTTTCAATAACACCAATCCGGAACCCCCCTTTGCCTTCTGGATTCCTCCTCCCTCTTCACCTCCAGTCACTCATTTCCCCATCTCTTCTCTCATTCCATTTCCGCCTAGCATCTCCTGGTTTCACTCTTTCAACACCATTCAAACTACACCAGTGCTGCGCGTGTTCCTTTTGCATCTCTCGTCCGTCGACACCATTCGACCGCCACCTATCCTACCATTTCCGCCACATCCCTATTTAAAGCTGCATCTCATAGACAGTCTCGCGATTATCTATTTCGGCCCCGCATCTACCTGAATGCCCCGATAATTTCGACGAGCTCTTTGATAGAGCTTCAACTCGGCAGGTCCTGCTTTGGTACGGCTCAGGCAAATGCTGTCGCCTAGCCAAGGTGCCCCTTGAAGCTGACTCGAGCCATTAGACAGCATCGACATCCCGCCATCCACGTATTTACCATCCAAAACAACATGACCGTAGCACACGATCTAACCCACCGTGGATCCTCATCCCAGAGCACCAGCATGATGGCTCTCGAAGATCGATTCGAAGTGTTGAAGGATATCGGGGACGGCAGTTTTGGGAGTGTATCTCTGGCACGCGTCCGCACGGCCGGAGCTAATGTAGCTCGTCGTGGCACGGTGGTAAGATCAGGCCTGCGTTCTCGTCGTAGTGCAGCGGGGTGAGCAAGCTCGGTCAGTCTAACCGTTTCGTGTAGGTTGCCATCAAGACGATGAAAAAGACTTTCGAGTCATTTGCACCATGTCTTGAACTCCGCGAAGTTGTATTCCTGCGGACACTTCCACCGCATACCCATCTCGTCCCCGCCCTCGACATCTTTCTCGACCCTTACAGCAAGAAGCTTCACATCTGCATGGAATATATGGAAGGCAACCTCTACCAGTTGATGAAAGCGAGGGACCACAAGTGTCTTGACAACGCTAGCGTCAAGAGCATCCTCTACCAAATCATGCTGGGTCTCGAACATATCCATGCGCACCACTTCTTCCACCGAGATATCAAGCCCGAGAATATCCTCGTCACAACATCGGCGCATCACGACTCGGCCGTTGCATCGTTCCGTCGTTACTCGGCTCTTGTCACCCCGCCGTCCACCCCTCCCCCGAGCTACGCCGTCAAGATCGCCGACTTTGGCCTCGCCCGAGAGACACATTCGAAGCTTCCCTACACCACCTACGTATCGACGAGATGGTATCGCGCGCCCGAAGTTCTGCTCCGTGCGGGAGAGTACTCTGCACCTGTCGACATTTGGGCCGTCGGTGCCATGGCCGTCGAGATTGCCACCCTGAAGCCCCTTTTCCCCGGCGGAAACGAGGTCGACCAAGTTTGGCGCGTCTGCGAGATCATGGGCAGCCCTGGCAATTGGTACAGCAAGTCGGGCGCTCGTGTCGGTGGTGGTGAATGGCGCGACGGTGTCCGTCTGGCGGGGAAACTCGGCTTTTCGTTCCCCAAGATGGCACCTCATTCTCTGGATTCGATCCTCCAAGCGCCGCACTGGCCGCGTGAACTGAGCCACTTTGTGACCTGGTGTCTCATGTGGGACCCCAAGGGCCGTCCGACGTCCAGTCAAGCCATCGCCCACGACTACTTCATCGACGCCGTGGACCCCCTGCGACCCAAGTCTTCCGCGTCGAGGATCTTGGGCAGGAAGCAATCGGATTTGAGCCGTGTTAAGGATGCTGCGACGGCGACGACGGCCCCGACCTCATCAAAGCAATCGTGGTTCCGAAAGTCTCTCATCGGCCGATCGGAGAATTCGGAGACTTCCACGGTCCAAACCTCTGTCAAGGAGAACATGGCACCCCGACCCGCCCCTCTTCACGCGCCTAACGATGTGACTGCGAACGCCAAGGCCCGGGTAGCGGCAAGCAAGCGAAGCACCTGGACAAACGGCCCGTCCATCGTCGCTCCCATGCCTATCCTGCCAAGCATCAGGCCGATATCACCGTTGTCTGATGCAGTGACGGCTCAGGCGAGCAACAGCCCTTCTCTGCACGAACATGGCAATGCCGGGGCCGTGCAGGCCGATGCCCATGGCAGCAAGAAGATTGGCAGGCAGTTGTCAGTCGCGTCATGCACAAATCACTACACAGAGATGCACCGACAACAAGCCGAGCGAGCCCTGAACGGCAACTCGGGGCTAGTGTCACCGCCAAGCGGTCACAAAGAGGGCTTCTTGTCTCATTTGCGGAAGCGAGCGCGCCGCTTCTCGGGACGGAACCAGACGCCTATCTCCCCCGCATACGAGGACGTCGAAGCGCAAGCAGGTTGCGGTCCGTGGGCGAGCACTCGGTCATCCTTGTTAATCGACCAATCCCCGCCGCCGCCGCCGCCGAAAGCAGACCCGTACGAATCTCTCGACAAGGCGTCGCGCGATGTGCAACAGCACCGCGACTCACAGCCAGTCGGGCTTTCCTACGCCTCGCCGACCAACAACCTCAAGAGACACCATTCACTGCCTAAGAACCAGCCGCGCTCTGTGGACAACCTGGTGGCGGTTGCTCGGGGCGGCCCCATCTCCAGTCGCGCCCGACGCACACAGGCGGTCCAGGGCATGCAACAATACGATGCCCCCGACGAGGAAGATGAACTGCTCGACGAAGTTCTCACGTCCACTCACCGGGCAATGAAGAGTTTGGAGAAGGATAGTCGGCCGGGCCTCCGGCAGTCGGCGAGCAACATTGGCTTTTCCAACCCCTACCCGACGCCGTCTCCTTCGGCCAGCAACAACGCCGTCATGTTCGGGGACGGGAACGAATCTGTGACGCCCAAACCCTTGAACTTGAAGAAGTCGCAGAGTAACGATTACAAATGGCCGACACCACCCTACGAAGAGGGCGAGTGGGCCGCTTCTGCTTCAGCAAGCATTTGGGCCGCAGGCAACCGGTTCTAAGAAGTTGACAAACTTTGGCCGGTGCCGACAACGACGATCTCACAGTAGCCTCTGACGATTTGGATCCTTGTTTCTTTTCTACTTCGATTTCCCCCTTCACAAACTCGAAATACCTGAGCTCAGCATCATTATTTGATTCAATTCTCTTCCATCATGTTCTACATCGATACCACCAGCATCTTCAACAGCAGATCCGCTTCAGCGCGCAAACATTTTTCTCTTTCTTTCCTTTTTTGTCTCCCTCCCTTGTTACTACGCATTTTTCTTCTCGTTCCTTCTTTCTTTTCACTTCCCGAGAATACCCCAACTTATATATAGATTGCAAAACCAAGGCGCCGCTTGCCATGCGCATGGTTTCCCGCCACGAAAGGAGGCATTTCATTTGTTAGACAGTGTGAAAAGGGGCGTTTTCGGAGCAACGGCTTGGAAATTTCACACAGGCCCGGAGGGCGGCGGCACGGTCATTCATCCATTTGGGGAAAGGTCGGAATCAATGGAGAGGAAATCCTGCCCGTTTTCTCGTACAAGGCAAGGGATTTCGGCTCCCCTCGAGTTCTGTCGGCTGGCTGGACGCGACGGAAGAGAGGAGAATCTCCGCGGAGGTTTAGTCTAGTGGTCAAGGGCCTTGGCCTTGCTACGCAACAACGGGCAGCAGGGGAGGGTCCGAATGGGGTTGGATATGATGCAAAGAAGGATAGGCCTATACCCATTCGAAGGTCCGTACTGGCTCGGCCCAGGGATCATTCCGTTCTGTGTGTTATTTTCGGGTGGGCGACGGGGAAGGGTGCAAGGGGTCGTTGTTGCTCTGGGCGGTGGGGGGCTTCAGCTTCACCGAACCTTTTTTCTTTTTGTTGTTGTTTTTCTTCTCTTTTTGCTGCATAGAATGGGAAAGTATCCCGGGCTTCCTACTATATACAGTACGATAGTCGAAAACTGGGCTATATGTACGAGAATGGTCTCGCCCAGCCATTCTTAATAGGCGGAGAACGAAGCCACTGGTGACGACATTGGACCCAAGCATATACACAATCTCCTGAATTTCCCTCTGATACCTTGGACATGGTGACAATTCTCCCAGGTATTAGTGTGGGTGGCGTTTCTTTGCTTTGTGTGGAATCCTTGTTTAGGGCGTTTCTGAGGATGCCCGCATGGATTTGGACCCTGTCAATAATCTGCTGTGTGAAAGTAGGGGGAGGGAATGGAGTATAAACCTCCTTGATTCAGATGGTGATTCAGATTCAAATGCGAGGTCCCTGGTCCCGTTCCCTTTTCACCCCACTCGTATGTTATACTGGGATGCAGGTATAAGGGGATCTGCATGTCGTCGGCTGCAAATCTGCAGTCGGGAGCGAGGTGGGACGGACGGACGATCGAGATGGTCCCTGTGAGACTTTGCTGCGGTGCATAATGAATAGTAGAAGAATAGAAGGGGAGGCCGGTGGTTTGGCTGCATGTCCATCTGCCTTGCCCGATTTGCCCTGCATGTCTTGGGCATGCCTGCTCCTACACGTTCGCACTTGTGTGTGTACGTGGGGGCTTTCGGAAGATGCGGGGAGGTTTTGACGGAGTGTAAAAAAAAAAAAAAAAAAAAAAAAAAAGGCATGGCACCGCGTCATCTTTCCTTTTCCCTGCGGCAACCTGGAACCTCTCAAGATGTGGCTGGCACTCAACTCGTCGGTCAATCCGGCAGACCAACAACGTAAGTGACCAAGTCGGCAACCATTTCCTCGGGGCTCCTGAACTGGATCCCCAAGGCATCCTCAGTCGCGCGGGTGTCTATATCGACAGGAAGCGAAATGAAGGCGTCTTGTTTCTGCTCTTCCGGCTGCTCCCCCTCAGCTTCCCCTCTGGGCGTCGGGGCAACGACAAGCCCCTTCTCCTGCGCGATGGCCCTGGCGTGCCGGAGCAACGCGTTCCAGTCGGCATCCCTTGCGCAGAGGAACTTGTTCAGCCTTGGCCCGGGCGTAGCCCAGCGACGGTCCTCCTCCCTTGGCTCACGTCCTCGGCCAAGGCCAGGACGTCCCAGGGCGAGTTTTACGTGACATTGGGCCACGTCCCGGATGTCCACCACCGTCCCGGCGATGGGCATCGGCGCGCCCCCGGCCGCGTCGCCTGTGAAAAGGGGACCTAGGAGCAGGGCGTTGGACGAGCCCATGACCTGTCCGCGGGTTGTTGCTCGCTCGTCCGGGCCGAATACAAAGGCGGGGAGCACGGCGTCAACGTCGATGCCCGTGCCCATGTCCCCCGTCTCGGCAAAGGTTGTTTCGCAGAAGGATTCGACCAGGGCTAACCCTTTAGCTTTCGCGGCCGAGTACATCGCGGCAGGACGGAGCGACTGGAGATCCGCCGGCTCGGCGGGGGTGCTGCTCGTCTCGGATATGTGGACGATCCTCCACGCCGATGTCTTGGTTCCGGTTCCCTTTTCCTCTGGGTCTGTTTCTTCCTCTTCGTGGGTCCCGGCGGGGGGTGCGTGAGGCGTGACGGCGGCGAGGCTGGACGTGAACACCACCTTGCGCGGCTTCCTTTCCCCGGGCGGCTTCTTCCCCTTCTGTTGCAGGAGGATGGCCTTGCGCACCGAAGAGAGGATGTTCTCGACCGCGCGGACGGAAGGGACGTAGATGTCCTTGTACGGGTTCTGGGTGGGGCAAGGCACGGGACTGGCGGCATGGATGATCACGTCGGGGACTTGTGCCTCTTCTTTTACTCCCCCTGCTCCTCCGCCTTGCTCTTCTCCTGCCGTTCGTTCTTCTCCGTCGGTATCTGGATGACAGGCGATGTGGGCGTCGTAGGCATCTGGGGCAGCGATATCTGGCACTTCAACGAACGACACCCGAGAGAGGTGGGGTTGCAAGGCCGGTATGGCGCGGAGGCGAGTGGCTTCGCGCTGAGATCGAAGGGCAGCGCGAACGAGGTGATCTTCTGGCGTGGTGCGGAGGTATTGCAGGAGGATCTGGAAGCCTACGAAGCCGGAGGCTCCCGTGAGGAAGAGCGTGGGCATGTTTTCGGTGAAGAGTGATTGCTAGTTTCAGGAGAATGTATGGGTAGATGGGTGGATGGGCGGCTCTATCGTGGGAGGACGAAAAAAGTAAAGAAGCCAACTGTAAGTAGGGGGGAATGGGGGGACGGACATACTTCGTACATATATGAAGGTTTGAAGGTGTAAGTAAGACCGGGAGAATTGCACCGAGTCCATGTGATTCTACAAAGTTACTTCGTACATTCATGGTGTCCGTCAACCAACCCCTCATCGGCCTCCTCATCGGCCTCCTCATCGTTTTTCCGCACATTTCCCCTCTCCCCTGATGATTCTTTTAGTCATACCACGAGGATCATGACGTTCGTATATTGGTGTTGTGTTGTTGTGGTGAGCAAGCTCACGCCACTCATATTCTGTCTTTCATGTTCAGTGCGATTGGTATGATCCCCGTCTCGCCTAACCACCCCTTTTTCTACCATTCTTCTTTTGCGTTGCTATCATTACGAGGTCTCCGTCGAATGAATACTAAACCGATACGTCGCCCGCAAGACATAAGGACCATCCGCCGGCCCGAAGATCTGCTTCTCCGTCCTCCCCCAAGCCGGGTGATTAATCCCGTCAATGTAATCCTGCACCTCGAGCACCACGCATCCGTACTGCGGGATCGTACGGGGGAACCTCTCGTCGTCGAACAGGCCCTGCGACCGCTTCAGCGTCAGCGTGCCGTCCTGCTGCGTGCAGCTGTACACCTGGAACGCGTCCTGGTCGCTGTAGATGTCCAGCTGGATGCCGGACCAGGGGGAGTGCACCCGCGCCACGTGGCCGTCGGTGCGCCAGTCGTACGGCCCGACCCGATTGACCGTGTAGCAGTTGTCGTAGCCGGTGCAGCCGAGGCCGCAGTTCCCCTCCAGCTCCGGGCTCGTGATGTTGGCGCCCAGCGGCTTGGGCGCGCTCCAAAAATCGTTGACCGACCCCTTCTCGTTGGCCAGGATCTCGCCTGTCGGGATCAGGATGTTGTCGACCGCCACGCGCTGCCCGCTGTACGGCAGGTGGAGCGTGTGGTTGTGGGCCAGGCTGGTCTCGTTGTTGGCGAAGCCGTCGAGGTTCCAGTAGGCGTGGCTGGTCAGCATGATGGGCGTCTTCTTGGTGGTCGAGAGCGCGACGATGGAGATGTCCCAGTCCCAGCCCGTGACCGTGTAGGTGACGTACGAGATGACCTCGCCGGGGAACCCTTCCTTGCCGTCCGGGTCGACGATGGAGAAGGTGATGCTGTTCTTGGTGTGGGAGACGACGGTGAAGTTGCGCCAGCCCCAGCCGTCCGGTCCGCCGTGCAGCGTGTTGACCCCCTCCGGGTGCTCGTCCGTCGGGTTCTCGTTGGGCTCGACGCGGTAGGTGATGCCGTCGATTTCGAACGTGCTGTTCTTGATGCGGTTGGCGTAGCGCCCCGGCACGTTGCCGTAGTTGGGGTGCTGCTCGTCGATGCTGTAGTAGGTGGCGTTGTCCCACCCGGCCACGATGTCGCGCGGGATACCGTACTGGTCGTTGATGATCAGGTCCGAGATGGCCGCACCGTAGGGGACGAAGCCCGCCTTGAGGTGCTCGCTGTGGATCCAGTACTTGCCGTCCGCGTCCGGCGTCGGCTTGCCCGTGCCATTGCAGCCCGACGCTGACACCGACGTGGGGAGGAGGAGCAGTGCCCCCAGGGCGAGGGAAAGGCTGGCGAACTGCATGTTTCGGAACTTGTCCCGGTATTCGGCGTTGGGAAATTATGGTAATTGTCCGTGGGAAGGGTGTGGGGGGGTAGGAAAAGGGGTGAGGGAAGAAGAAAGGGACCGCACTGTTCGGTACGGATACGCAACGACAGAGAGAGTCGCTTTGTCACGACACGAGGGCGACACCTAAGGCAATGACTGAGTAAGAAGAAGGGAAGAGAGGACCCGTTCAAGCCAGAGATGGCTTGGTCCAGGGGTCCGACTAAGGAAGCTTATATATAAGGTATATACCTTATATACTGACCGCCACGGGGCGAAGCCCGGCAAGCTTGCAACCACACTTCCACAGCTGCCGATCTCGCAACCAACAGTAAGGTAAGGGGTGGGAAGGGGCACAGGAACTGCACGAGTTCCCCAGCTCCATTTCGGGCAAATTTTACGGCGATCGTAGATACTTCCTACCTTGTGACTGGTGCGTCTACCTGCTCTTAGCGATGCTAATCTGGGGTAAGCCGGTAAGTCGGTAAGCCGGAGGGGAAAGACGAGGAAGCG
Organism: Sodiomyces alkalinus F11; assembly: GCF_003711515.1. Taxonomy (NCBI): domain Eukaryota; kingdom Fungi; phylum Ascomycota; class Sordariomycetes; order Glomerellales; family Plectosphaerellaceae; genus Sodiomyces; species Sodiomyces alkalinus. The sequence goes on along the minus strand of NW_021167079.1, from coordinate 5,673,224 downwards.
ACGACAAAAGGGGTATTGCGAAGGGACGGGGCCAGTGTGGCGGACGGCTTGGTCGGAGGGGTTTCGGCCGCAGGAACCAATATCCGTATTGATTAACCAAGTTAATATACCGAGTGGAACTGCGAGGGTAACATCCCTTCCCTGGGATTGAGGCGAGTCTGACATGAGACCTCTTCGAGCTCCCGTCGGCAGATCTCATGAAGACGGCGGCGTTCCCACAAGAAGATCGAGTCGAAATGTGGATAATGTCGAGACCATTGTGCTCCGACATATGGTTCCCTCCCTACCTGAGAAAGAGAAGAAGGGCCCTGGCAGCACATAAACCAGACCAAGCCGAGGAGAGGCCAGGGAGGTTGGCGATCACGATGTTGCGGTTGTGTTGATGAATTTGACCAGAGGAAGGACCATTGGTGCGCCTGTGGACCCCTGTGGGCTTCTGATTTATCCGGTACCCGGAGCTGCACGCACCCACCTAGGTAAGGTATTCATGGTCGTGGTACGGTACTCTACGTTAAAAGGTACATCGGCAGATAAACAGCCAGAGCTTAAACCAATGAGAAGCCCCCAATGGAAGCTATTACAAGGACCCTCCCTCTAGGTACCGTATAGGTCCTCCACTGCCGCCACTGCGCTGGCAAAGTCCCTTCAACCTTACTCGGCACGTCGTGTGATGCGGGGTACAATGACAGGGCTTCAGCGTAATACCCCAGACTTCCCCTCTCACAGCTTCCCTCCCCCGCCCCACACAACCTTCAGAACGCATGCCAAGAATGCTTGTTTCTTCATGATGACAGTGGTCCTGAATGTCGTCATGACTTGTGTTGATGATCCAACAACGTGCTGCGTTGGTCCAGCCATGGACCCATGGCTCTCCCCTACCTTTTCCAGTCGGTATTTCGTAGAGACTGCTATGAGGTTGCGTGCGTTCTCATGTCTTGTGTCTCTAGCAACTCTCTCGGACTTGGGTGCCAGTGGGTCGTAGGCAATATCATGGTGTTCACGTACGATGAAGTGAGAAACCCATTTCCTTAGCAGTCTGTTGGAATATTGTCAATCCAATCCTAAGGAATAGAACGTGCACCATCAAACCATCAAGCCATTGATTCCAATTAATAATTAGTGCCCAGCCCAGTGGATGACCTGCTATCCTTTTCCCCTAAAAAGCCCCGAGGCCATATAAGTCTTTCTACCGTTCGTGTCCTTTGGGCTATGACGCCCGGCCTAGTCTCACAGCGCAAGGGAAAAACCAGACCAGCCTCAACCAAGATGAAGAATTACGCGTAGTCCAAAGCGCAAACTCATGCCAGTGGAACGCCATACAAACGAAACGAGGAACGCTCCTGAGAGAGATTGGCAAAGGACCTCATCCCTGGCAGTTGGTGCACTGCTGACACTCAATGTGGTGCGCATTGCGTGCGATGGCCTGACCTGAATGATCCGTCTTGGAAAACAGATCTGCAAACCCGGGAGACTCGATAAAGAGGTCGCCGTGCGTGTCGCAGTCGTCTTTTGCCGAGACCCTGTCATCGCTCATCATCAGCAAGGTGGCCCTTCAGCAGAACATAGCTGGCAACTTACGTGGTCAACCGGCACAGAGCCCCGCGATCGGGCCGGATAGAGCCCAGGTTGTTTCTGAACGGCTCAGGGATAGGGTGGCAAGCGTTCGGGTAGTTGAGAGTAAAGTCAACCTTTTCGCATTTGCCCCCGAAATTCGGCTCGGTACAGAGGAGCACCTGCGTTATCTCGGATCAGAAAAGAAATCGACACAGCAATCAAGCCAACAAAGGGTTTTCTTACCTCGCCCGGTACCCTCTTCTGAAGCGTCGGTGCAGCAAGGACCGCAGCAACGAGAGGCAGGACGGCAATGAACTTCATATTGTCGTTTGGGATTTGCTGGATGTTGGAAAGAAGGTGGTTTTCACAAGGTTTTTTGGATGTTTGGGGACGAAAACGATGTCTTGTCTTCTCAGTTGGAATGTCTGATGGACACAGAACGCTAACAACACCGGGCAGGCATCCAACGGCTCTTATACTTTCCCCCCCGAACACACAACCCATTCTTGTCCCACAGAATCATACTTTTCGACGCCTTGCATGCTCCGACATTCCTGGTTCCATCTTACCACCAGGGTGCATATTGCAGTCAAAATGACTCCACGAAGCCTCGGACCCTTCCAACCCGGCGGCACAACATCACTTCGCGCCCGTCAGCTATGTGCGATACTGCAGGAAGGCGATGCCGGACCATAAAGATGGGCGGCCTACGTGAGCCCGCTTCCCCCGCGGAATGGTCCTAGACGCGGATTGCCAAATTAGAAAGAGTGGCTCGGTCGTACGAAGTACAACGAGGGACAAGGCAATATGGGTCTCGTATCGGGCTCTTACAGCGGGCAGTCTCCTCATCCGTCTCATAGGCGGCGGTATTAAATCGGAGAGGTAGTTAACTCTGACATTTGTAGCTGTTGGGCAACCTGACGTAGCTAAAAAATCCTGTCCGGGAATCAATAGTTTAGCACCGGTCAATTCTCAACACAGCAATCCGAACTTGAGAATAGTGGACAAGACACGTCTCGGCGAAGACTTCCCACTCTCCCTTATTCCTACCTTGTGTATTTTTCTGCGCCAGACAATGTCATCTTCTCTCTCTACCATGTGGCTGACCAGCTCCGTTGGCGTTGAACTAGACAAACGAGTCTTTTTCTTTTCATATATATATATATAAAGCTTAAAAAGGGAAAGAGACAAAGCCGGGACAAGGAAGGGAGAGGAAACGAGACGAGGAAACACGGGTGATGATCGAGGGCGGTAGCCTCAGCCCAGGACCGTCGTGCAGAGAAACTGCCTGATACGGCTTGTTCGTTCTCTCCTCGAGCCTACTCAAGTAACACATCGATACCAAGCGAGGAAAGCGGCGGCCGTGGACTGACCAAGCCGGTAGTTCCATTTTCGTTTCAGTGTCCGATCGGGCGCCCCCAAAGTCGACCGCCATGGCTCCAGAATAGGGTATCCCATACTGTACGACGGAGGACGGCATCGACAGACATCGCCGAGCCTCGTAAGAAGAAAAGAAGAAAAAAAAAATCCGAGAATATGCAGGATACGCACCGACCGAGCAGCACAGTCCCGTCCAGGTAAACATTTTCGGGGCCGCGGATTTGTCCTGGTGTTTCCGGGCGAGGCTTGACTGCTTATTTTGCCAATGTTCGAGGTCAACCCGGCGACATATGGTCCATTGGTCCAGCGTACTCTAGCCCTCGGCGTGTTTGCGTCTGTTGTTGGTCCCAAAGACTCGTCATACCACAATGGGCCAACTGGAAGCACAAAAAGGTGCCCTCAGTGCGAGCCCATACAGCAAGACAATCGCGACGAAGCTGGCACCGCTGTGGCCCTGCTATGACGTTCCAGATCATCGACGCAAATTCTCAAAAGGAAAGCCCGGGTTTCTGATGGCCTCCCTCCGAGTCAATGTGGGCATTTGCATTGAGAAGGCAAAGAATTGCCGGAGTGCACGTAACCGTATCGGCCGTGCCTCGCCTTACCGCGGTCGATGCGAATCTAGGCGACCATGATCGCTCAATTTGGAAGCCTACAGTCGGCGCAGTGAAACTTGAGTCGGTTTGCCCGGCGTCCAGCTGATATTCGTCCGCAGCTAGGCAGTCAAGGTAAGTGCAGACACGACAGCGGCACGCCATTCGGTCCACCTGTGTAGCCATGTCGACTTCAACCGGGGCAAAAACTCGAATGAATGCTGCCGGCATCTCCCTCCCTCATGTGACGACAAGATGTTGTTGGCATTCATCTGAGAATCTCGATGGTTAGCGACACGGGCGCCCTCGTGAGGCTTGCAGGAAGGATCGCCACGGTTCAAAGTGTATAAAAGACAGGGTCCGGGGCAGAAACGAGAGCAGCCGAGACAAAGGATCTTGCTTCTCTGGCAAATCCCAGGATCCTGATCCTGCAAATGCAGGACGCGCAGCTAAGGCGCACACCGAGTCATGAGCTTTGCAGATGTGGCGTTGTGGCGTCCTTCTTCCCGCACCCACCCATCTGGCTTCTGAGGAGGACCTTCACTGACGAACATCGAGAGATAGGTATGTCGCATTCTCGGAGTTGTGAGTATTCTTGGGGTCAAGTGACAGTTCCCATGTCGCTGGAGGCGCACTTCTAGGACGCGCTCCCCTTGGATCGTTCGTTTACTGTGTTGTCGCTTTAATGTCGAGGTTAGAGTACCTCGAGATGGCGCTATGATGGTGGTGAATGCGCCATGACAGGGGGGACAAAGAGAGGCTTTTTCTCCCGTCTTCCATGCCCAGCTCGGTTAATCAATAACATGGCTGTTGAGGGGCATCACTGCAGGTGCCAGCAAGCCACCCCAACAAGTAGCGTACACCTACGTTGTACGAAGTATTGTTCGGATCTTCCCAGGCTCCCATCTCTGCCGGCAGGACCCGAATCTAAAGGAAGGAATCCAGGGAATCCTTTTCTGTGAGTGGTTCCTTCGATCTGTCTCTTCGTCGTATTCAGCTTGAATCCGTACTCAGACTTCCGCACACCACCCATCTTCAAGTAGCTTGCCAAGGCTTAGTTAGGGGAGGGGTAGAAAGGCAGTACGAACGGCGGTACCCAACAGAAAGAAGGAAGTACTTCGTACGACGTATAACGTTTGTATTCGTACCGCAGACACCAGGCAGACCTTACCTAAGGTACCTAAGGTACGTTGTAATTATGTTGAACGCTCTCGACACTGGCTCCTACATGTATAAGAATATATCCGTGTAGTCGGAAAACTTGAAAATTCTCGTCTTTTTCAACTATGACCCTGAGCGACAAATTTCTACTGTCCATATGGAGTACATTACGACGCATTCTGGCTGCCAGGGGATTCCTTCTCCACCTGAGACCAGAAAGGGCCAGGTGAGCGAAAACGGGAAGGCATATTAGGGGTAGAGATGCTTTTCGACTACGACTCATGTCTCGACCGTGGGCAATTGTCGACAGCGGAGATCGTAATGGGGATTCCCAGGAAATTGGCATAAAAGTTTTCAACCAGGCAACGCCTCGGAACATGTTCCCCGGCCTCTCGGACAGGGAATGCCACGAGGCAAACGCCCCTGTTCGAGCGGCCCATCGTCTCCATTTTTCAACATTACCACCTGCCAGCCTACCACAGTTGATAATCCTCTCACCCACCCCCGCCCGGCTCACCCCCTAATCTCCTCGTTGGAAGACCATATCTGTGTCCTAACTTGCCAAGAACGACAATCAAAGAGTTCCGGACTCGTTACCCTGGGTTACGTCCACACGCACAAGGGCTCAAGTATCTATGTCCCTTGACACTTATTAACATTAGCGACATGTGGACGGGACGGCGGCGAAGTCATGTGATATGCGAATCGTGTTTAGGGACAATACACCCCTAGCAACTAGGTATTGTAGCCCGACCGCACCTTTTTCACACTTATTAATTCACACTTATTAATAACAGCTGGGCCGCGGCTACCAATGTCCAAGAGATGGACGTACGAGTGAGTGTACGTTGTACGGAGTAAACGAGAAATTGGCACCTGAGCATTATCATATAAGGATAAGGTATACACCGTTGGAAGCTCAGAAGCATAGTCCCTCTCGGATCCCAGTGGGCCTCGGCGTTTTCTGGGGTTCTGGAACTCACCATGGAAGGGTTTTCGAACAACCGGGTCATACTTACCTTAGTCTACGGCCGCTCTGAAGTTTGACCAGTCGCGTCTCATATTTGTTCGTCAAATAGCCGAGCATGACTTTTCGTGTCTCATTTCCTGGCAGCACCAAGCCTCCGTGCGTCAGACACTAACTGAGACGAGCTCGAATATACTTCGTACCTACTTCGCAGGTGTGGACAGGGGCATCGTTTACCCAACCGCAATCAAAATACCTGGCCGGATCCCGGAACACTTCCTCGGGACAACACAGTACGGACGTACAACGCACATATCGTCTGACCATTGGGATGGGACAGCGAGACCACACTTTACATAGGTACCTATGTATGTGTTGACGACCTCATCAACCAAACTGCCCCACCAAGCTGTCCCTGACGGGCCGAAGGCAAAATCTGCCCCTGTTTCATGACTCTTTTGGGATCGGGCCTTGCCCGGGGCTCTCGGACTAATGCAGGTACGAACAACGGGTATTTTCCCCAGTAACACGTGTCGCTTGAAAGGGCACCTAGGTACCTCGTATCTGAGTTGATGTACCTGTGGAGTAATTACACCTCTGCCAGGATTAGAGACGTTGGCGCGAGACTTTGCCCCACGTGTCGATCGCTTATTATATAATACTGTCGATCCGTACTTTCCCGCCTATTTTATATAAACAGGTACAAAAGTAAATATCGCGGACAAGGCCAACGTCAGGATTTTGAACCTGTCACCAGATTCACGACATTTATAGCTCTCGCGGATCGGTAGGGAAGAGCTGAAGGCAGATATTAAGGCTGGTTGAAAGGCCATTGATGGGAGCTTCTTACCTTAGTCTTTGGTTCGTACGAATACAACGCCGTAGCGCCTACGTCAGGTTATGGAATGATACCGATTCCTGACGATGGTGTTGAGGAAAGGTAATGGTATTTTTGTGTGGGTAGAGGTACTTAGAAATAGTACCGATTTCCTTAAGGTACCTTACCTTAGTATGGTTATACTTCTACCCACAAGAGTTCCCTGTTATCCCTAGGTACCTTAGCCAGTCATATTACATCGGATACGTGCTAACGTTTCTGACCTCGACAGAGGTGGTGTATGTGCATACCTGGTGCGCCGATCTTCGGTATTGGACAAGTGCCAGCCACGAGCGATTAGAGCGGAAGATCATTGTTTTCCTGGTCCCATCCCTCTTTATTTCATCCTTAATGCCCTTGAAATAAGAACACCAAGTTATGTACAAGTAAGCCAACGAGAAGATACGGTCTGGCTTTTCAGGGCCGGGCCGTTAGCAACGAGGCGCTAGGATAGACGAATAAAACGGGGCTCAACCACACTATGCCCTTTTCGGTGCGCTGCACAGTTCAACGTCCCAGCTGGGACTGTGGCACCGGTTCTGGAAACATTCGACGCAAACCACGGGCCAGCCTAATTATATCAGCCTGATTTCCCCTTTCCCTTTACGGTCACTCGTCGCCCGGATGAGAGAAAACAGGGTACAGTATACGTTCACCGGTCACCGACAAGTCCTATGTTGTCGTACTTGGTAACTTTTTTTTATGGTGCCACTTGATACGACAAATCCGAGACACGTTACTCAACCGACCTTCGCGAATATTCCGTTTTGTTTCCTTTTAAATAGGACCCGCATCTTACTATCATCTATTAAACACGGAGACGAACTCACGGCAGACTATAAAACCGTAAACCTCTGCTTGCCCGATACTATATTATGGGGGAGAGTCGTTGATGAAGATGATGCCTCGCTGGGTTTCGTCGCACAGGACTCCTTCCGAAACCACTTCGGCAGGTGTGTCTCTATGAATGTAATCACGCTGCTAAACTCTTTGGGGAGCGCCCCTTGCTAAGAAGCCGAAACCGTCATACCATGGCGTCACTTCTCTCACGGCTTTCGCTATGATGGGCCCAGAACCCAGGTACTACCATTTTGATGTTGTCTCTCGTCCCACTCTTCCTCCATGGCCGGGGCAGCTCTGCGGCTAGGGCTGATTAGCTGGACGGTAAAAAAAAAAAAAAAAAAAAAAGCCACATCCACATGCTGGCGAGCTGCTGCTGGGCAGCTCCTAGGTACGTTGTAAGGGCATTGCCTGGAAACCCCCAAGACCTGGAATCCGGCCAATCCAGAAACATGGCGAAGGACATTCTCGGGTCTCTGCCATCCCTAGTAGGCAATCGACCACTTGGACTAAGCGATAATTACATAGCGGATGAGCCGGTGACCAGGATGAGCTCAACGTGGCGACATGGATGTTCCTGGAACGACAGATGAAGTTGCGAACTGACACTCGGTTTCTCGGTTGTCTTTGGTCCCTGATTGTGCAAATTCGAGAGGCGGGAAAAGGGCCCATCAAGCAGCCATTGCCTTCAGACTGCATACGGTGTACGAAGTACATACCTAATTCAGAAACGGCTATAACGTACGCAGGACTGCAAGGACATGCACTGTCTGCTTTTAAGATCCACGCTTCATGCGCCGCAACGCGCCGTGTGGAGCCGTACCAATCTTGCGGGACGCAGGCCTGAGATGAGCCGGGTGGCAACAAGAAGAGAGGAGAAAAGAATAACAAAAACACCTGCCCAATAAACCACCATGCATCCCGCGAATAGTATGTGGATTCTCACCTCCCAAGGCCATGTATCACGTGCTATCCCTCTGTTAATCCATATGTTACGATGTTAAAGAACGAGCCATGAATATATAGCAGAGAGTTGGTTCATGATCCCCTTGCCAAAGGGTGTAGGCCGATATATGGAGTAGTCCATGTTGTGAATGTGGTTCGTTCTACAAAGTATTCGTAATTCTTGACGCTCCGCCAGCACGTTGTATGCGCAGGCTCGACTTTTTGACCGCTTGACCGGTACGTAACTATTGGAGGGTCGTATGTACATGGCAATCCTGCCGAAGAATCAGGGGATGGTTCCACGAGGAGGTCTAGACGAAATCTCGCCCGTTTCCTGGCCATCTGTCTCATAAAGAGCTAGAAGCCCACTTATCTCTGGGTCCGGAAGTGATCCGGCAGCCCAGACAACGATCAAGCGACGAGCTAAGCCTGGAGACGTGACTCGGACCCATATCTACCCTCAGCTCAGCCTCCGAGTTCAGTTCAACATCAGTTTATCTGCAACCACCTAGAGACTCCTGCCATGTATTATGTCAGGTGCGGAAATACTTGTACATATGTACAGATAGGGATACCTGGCTCACACACCGTCAATCCATCTCTATTGCTCTATTGCACACACCCTGGCATGATGGACGGGCCTGGGTCATGGCAGCGATCAACATGAACGATGTGGCTTATGGTCTGGCATCTACGTAGCTCTGCATGACCACTGCAGGCCTAGTTGTCACTGGATGTACGGTATGGTCTCCCTCCCACGTCGCAAAAATTGGCGACGAAAGTCGCAAACGAGGGCCAGTCATTTTGAGACTCACGAATGTATTGGCAGAAATAGGTTGGAGGCTGGCTCTCCACGTGTATTGGAGCGGTCGACAAACGCGCAGAAGGGACCAATCATTCGACCCGGAACCCGATTGTCATCAGAGTTGTTGCGGATACATGTTATCTTAGGTAAGGTTAGGTACGGAGTAGCAGCCTTGGAGCCTAATAAAGTACGGAGTACATACCTTAGGCGGCTGCGATGTGATGGGGTGCCGTGATGGGTGACGAGAACTGAAGAGCAACTGACGACCCGAGGAATTGGCTCACAACGGCAGTCTCTTCTTCCGACTTTGGTTGATGCAGGGATAAGTATCTCGCTACCAAACCTATCCTGTCACCTTCGGTGACCAGCCCGTCGTCTTCTCCCCAGGAAATCATACGGATGCGAAGTACAAGTATATACCTATATTGAAACGGGTCCCATTCCGTCAGCTCACGACCTACGGAGTACGTACCTACCATATTCTTGGCTCATTTCGACCAAGACTGCTCTTCGCGATGCCAGTGCCGGTCTCGGTGAGTAGGACACATCTAGCAGCAAACACCCGCACTCCCGGGACAGACTGAAGGACGGGGAACTCTGCGGCTGGTTGGGACTGGCGCCTTGTATTCCCCTGAAACTGTGAAGATACTTTGAACTCCGTAAAATCTCAATCGAGCAAGCTTGGCCCACTTTATACAGTATCTTAGCCATAAGGGGAAATGGGAACAGGTACATGCCTCCGGGTGGTGGGTCCGTCAACAATTGCCACAGTAAGGGTAGGTAATTACAGTGGGCCCAGGTACATGGAGCCGGATGAAGTTACTTTTTCTGGCAATTTGAGATTGTTTGGGGGACGCGTCCTTCAGGAACCAGGTCCGGGTGGGCTCCTTGTTAGGATCATCACCCGTTGCACCCACCTATCCACCTATCCGCCATCATCACCCATGTACACATTCTCTGGCCATCCCCCCAGCCCGGGAAAGCTTCCACCCCCTGAGCTGTGGAAGACGACAGCTTGCAGAGTGCAGCGTGCAGAGTGCAGCGTGCAGCGTGCAGGTCGCAGCTCGCAGCAAGGGTCTTCCAAATGGGGTTCGCTCAGTGCCCCCATACCCACCCTATGTCCTCACGTCGTCTCTCAATCATCAGTCTTCCGCCAGGGCTCCCTGTCTTTGTAAACGCGACTAGGGACATCAGAGACGTATCCATCCAAGCAGGGGCAGGGTTTCTGACCGTGGTAGCCCAGAAATTCCAAAATTCTGATCCCTCCGTGCCGCCCGTCGCCCTGACATTATTTCTTTTTAAGAGCAAAAAAAAAATCTTTCCTGTAATCTATCCCTTGCTCCTTTGCCCTCTCTGTCTTGCCTTGTCTGTCTCTCTCTATCCGTACCTACCTTTTATTAACTCTTTTTAATACGCCGTGTCGCTTCTCACATTCTCGCTTCTGCTCTTGTCTCTTCTCTCTGTATTATCAGCATCCATCGCCGTCTCCACTACCAACACATCAACCCCCTTTCTTTGTCACGGCATCCACTATTTTCGCCTTTCCCGAGACGACAATTACCAACAATTCAGACCAGCGCAATAGCAAGCAAGATCTTATTGTCATTCATCTTTCAGTGAGACCTGCACGAGCGTCGATCAGATATCACGCTTTTCTTCATTCTGCATCCCCAAACCGCGCAAGGCACTTCCGAAATCTGTGGCCCGATCCAACCTACATTGGGTAGAGCAGCTTCCTGTCTGGAAGCCCATTCAACATCCCAAGGCCAATCCCGTTTGTCAACTGCCAACCTCATGCCGCGGCGTCGATAAATACCACTTCCTACCCCCCTCCTGTCTGTCTCTACTAGCAACCCTCTATCATTCGGGACATCTTCGAGGCATTGGACGCTCCGAACAACCGCCCAGCCGCACCAGCACTTACCTCCCTGGGATTCGTTCCCCTGCTGGCCTTGGATCGAAATTGCGCCGAACGCCAGTCTTCTCCTTCCTGAAGGCCATCTCCGGTTGTCTTCCCACGAATCAACCCAATATGTGAGTCAGGCGATTCAATTCTTATTCGGTTACACCCTTTCCGGGCCATACACAATCACAGTTGCTGTTACGACATATTCATAATCTTGGGTGTCTCGGCTCTTTCTCCGTATCCCTATTTATTTGACCCACATGAGCTCTCATTCCCCATCCTGCTCAACATTCCGAGGCCTATCTCTAACCACCACCAATTGTAGACCGAATACTCACACGACCACAACAATGATTCTCAGAGGCATCACGAGTTCCGCCAACATGGGCCGCGGTGCCTACGATACCACCGGGGTGCCGAAGCCTCCACCACGCCCTAAGCCTCGATAAGTCGCGTCATCGAGGTTCTTGAACTCTCCCACGCATGGACTTGCGAGCGTCAAGAACCACCACATCATGAACGCTACCATTCACTCACAAAAGAAAAACAAAAAAAAAACCCGGCCGCAACAACATACCATCCCATTCGAGCACAACGACCTTACACTCTACAATTGTTTATCTAATCATCATCTACTGCCTGCGGCGTTACTGTACAACTTGCTCATACGATGTTCTGACCCGATTTCTACACCATTCCACCACACGACCTTTAATACCCATTCCCCGTCAGAAACCACTTATACATTGCTTGGCTCGGTGCCACATACATTTGCTTTCCAGCAGCACTACAATTGGGGAAAGGCTGCCATGGGGGTGGGGGCGTTATGATTATACATTTTTCCCTCGAGTTCGCGGCACCTATTTTTACTGCCGTCACAGGGCGTTCAACGGCATGGCGTTTACAACATAGACAGGGCTTTGGGGTTATTTTACTTTTCTCCGGCAACAGCAAAACGTTCTCTTTCTCTCCTGCTTCCCGCGCGTTTCGTCGGTCTCACACGCTGGACCAGTTTTGATGCACATCGACTATAGGGCATTAGGTATTCGCCATAATGCCTACCCCGATCGTCACTCAAGCGCCGGCGATCTACCTACCAACAACACGTTATTAAAGACGAAATCCATTCGCCTCTCTCTCCTGCTTAAGGCATTGGTGTCTTGCCCTGTCGTCGATGTGACATCTTCGACTCCACTCAGCCGTGGGAAACGCCCAACAGGGGCAGCATTTACCATTTTCACTATATTCAATATTGTTCCCTTTCTTTGTCGGTTGGCCTTTGAGGCTGGGATTGAGCTACAGAAAATGGATAGGATTTTTGGATGCAAGAAAAGAACTGATTTGGATCGCGAATATAGACTTGGGTTTGGGCTCTTTCTTCAGTTCTCCGGGTTCAGCCTCGTGCCGGACCTCCTTCACGCAAATGGTTGTCAGAAGACAGGCTGGTCAATCCTCCCCCCCCTTTTTTTTTTTCTTTCAGCGTTCTTTGCGATATCAGCCTAGCGGTGCGTGGTTCATCTTGAACTTGCCATCTTGTTCCCTTTTCCTGTACACTAGGTACGAGGCTGCAGAGGAGATATGGGGCGCCTTACGCACCACACTACCTCTGTACCAAAATCTGGTTGTACTAGGGGCAGGGGTCTTGTTCTGGGCTTAGATATCAGGCGGGCTCGCTTGTTGGTTAGCCTTATTATTATTGTTCTTATTATCATGGTTATTATTCTTAGTATCGTATCTATTTCATGTCCGTGGCTTCTATGGTTTTACGTCCGGAAAAGTGATCGTACGAAGACAAACAGCGCAGCCAATGCCCAGGACAAACCAACAACATTGACACTTACCGAGTACCAGTGGTTTTGATCGATAAGGTAGCTTTTGGTGATGGACGACGGGCACTGCATGCACATATCCACTCTTGGCCAATCTCGGCGAGGTTCTGAGACCAAACCCAGATTATTAGTGAACCTTCTAAGGCTGTTACTGCCGGCCGCGAGAAGCGGAGTTGGGTGGAATTGGCAGGATGAGAATGGATGCGAAGGACGAACGTCAGAATTGCAGTTCTACTTCGTAGTTGGATGCACACCCCCTAACCATCCATCGATCGATCTGGCGTCTCGCCATTGTTCGTTTTCCATGCCAGCCTCTTGCACTGTCTGTACGGTGAGGCGTTTCGCCCTCTGGTGAATTAAGGTAGGGTAGGTATCCCTGGTTCTGCATTTTATCCGTACCATTGCTCTTTTTTGGCGGCATTTTTAGATGGGATGTTAATTTGACTACGAACCGTGGACTGGGCTGGCCAAAGGGCCTGGGGAGGAAGAAGCAACAATACTATCCTATCCGTACTACGAATAGTAAATGCCCATCTATCCGTTAAGCTGCCGTCCCTCCTGGTTACGTTAGCCCTTCTTCATCCTTCTTTTCGGAGATTATAAATACCTCTTGCAAGAAGAGGATGGCCGGGCTAGTGAAACTTGCTTTTTTCGCAATGCTCGGCGTCAGATCTCCGGGCTGTCCTTCGTACCTTTGAACTCGCGCAGTACAGTAAATTCGTAGGTATCTGAAAACATTTTGTTTGGATGCTATTTCGCCGATGCTAGTCAAGTACGGGTGCCGGGAGGCTATGGTGGTGGAAACAACCCCCAATCTCCACCGATGTGTCGCCGGTAGCATTCCAGATTGGAGCCTCACTGCGGTACGGATAACGGATACAGCGTGAATTACCATCACCCTGGCGAAATGTCTCAGTAGATCTAGAAACAAGAATTCCTAAGCTACGAGTATTGAATAATAAATGCCTCTTCTTGGCGATCACTGTGGAGCATGACGGCTATGATGATGACGACAGTTGTACGAGAAGGCCGATGGTTGCACGATGATGACACCCGGCGTCTCAGCCTGGCTGCTTCGCTTTGTTCCGCGATAATTTAAAAGTCGACAACGATACATTAAGAGGTGGCACATCGTATACTTCACCGGTTGGCTTCGCGGGAACTCAACCGAGTGGAGGAATAGCATCACTTGATCGTGGCCTACATTGTGTTGATTTTTTTAGAAGGAAAAAGCAAAAGGAAAAAGTACCCGCCTGATAATGGACCCAGCTCCGGACGACTCGGTCTGGCCAGGCATAGGAAAAAGAAACACTGAAGCTTAGGTATCGAAGTGTTTATAGCCGCGACGGCAGTATACACCCTTCCAACCTCGGATTTTCCAACTTTTGTCCCCCTCCCCTTTTTTCACACACACCCTTTCCTTTCCTTTCCCCTCATAATTTTCCGTTCTTAAATGTTCTCCTCATTCGCGATTGGAAGAACGGAATCCGTATGTCTGGACCAGCCGTGCATTGTCGCATTATCCTTTTCAGGCAACGAGATATCCGTACGGAGTACAGCCAGTTACGTACCTTGGTTGCTTTTTGGTACCTGACCCCGAAACCAAGGCATCGGGACGGGAATTGTTAGCCCGCGGGTGGAGACAGTACAAGAAAACAAGAATTCCCGTTTGTCACCTGACAGGTCTGTTAGGTGAGGCGTCTTCTCCCGCCCTTCTGTACGACGCAATTTTGGTTGCCGTCAAACGCCCAATGCCAAATGCCTATCTCCGTATGCCGTACCACCGAACACCAACAGAGAATCCGCCTACCTCTTTTGTAAGGCTTAGCAGCTGAACCTGTGCGATCAACTCTTAGAAACGATTGACTCAACGGCGATCCAACCCATACGCTCGGGACGGAGATAACCTCATAGTCGTCGCGCTATATATCGGCACCGTCTAGGGTATGAGTGTTTGTCTAACCGTGCTAGTACTGACTAGTTTTACCGGTCGGCCAAACCGAACAAGTAGAGGGCCAACGCGTTTGACCCCTATTTTCTCTTCGTTCAAGTTCTTGAGGGGTTTAGGGTTTGAGGTTTGGACATTTTTCGGGTTTACGATGTATGTTTCCGCTTGAACACCGTGTGCCTGTGTGTTTAGGATAGCGATGTACTGTACGTTCTATCCATAATTAGATCCTACCCTTTTCCTTTTCCTTTTTCTTTTCCGGCAATCCTTTGTGTGTGAGGTGAACGAGAGATAAGATGGGTGGGCAAAGCTGGTTATGTACGTTCTTTGTGCTTTTGTCTCTCTCCTTCACTCTCCCTTTTGACGAACTCTTTTTTCTTTTCTTTTCTCCCTCTATTTTGGTAGGGGTTTCCGAACAACGGAAATAGCATTTGCCATTTGCTTCATTTCTGAGGAGAGGGTGGTGATTTGTTTGTCTGTTGTTTGCCTTGAGCCCTACACCCTCTCTGTTCGTGAATCGAATTCCCCGGGACGCACTAGGTTAGTTTCCAGGTGTCCAACGCACCATGTCCTTTGATGAACACGTTGTGGCATCTTTTTGTTTCCTCCCACATCATGGATTCACATGCTTCCTGAACATGACTCATTTTGCAGCGCGTAGGCATCCTGGGAAGAGCACGCAAAAGCTTTGGTTAATTCCTGTAAGATGGTATGAAAATGGGCGTTGCCACGAAAAAGCACTGTGTCTATCCGTGCAACGCACTCCGTGCTCGAGTCCGCGCCAAGATCTTGATTTTGTCTTTTCTGTCCCAGCGACAGAGCCGTTCTGGCCCACGGCGTACATAAGAGACACGTGACATTCGACTTCAGAAACGGACTCGTCCCTGATCACCGGGATTCATCCTCGGTCGGCGATCTATCTACCGGTTGACGACAACACGACAGCCTTCCCTTCTTCACAGGGGTGTGAACGAAAAAAAATATTATCATCGAGTGGCAGGGGAAAGGAAGGTCATTTGGTGGAGAAGAAAAGACGGAAGGGAGATCAAAAACGGAACCCTGTGTTTGTACAGAGTACAAAAGCCCGATAAAGTCTTTCTTACCGGAATTACCATGTAGGCATGTGGATGACAAAGAGGGGCGCAATTTCCCCAAGGCAGTGGAATTGGGAACCTCTGGTTGGTGATCAGTACGGTTTCTGACAGGCCAGGGGTTCGATGGACCCCCGGTTCCGGCCATTGGGAAGTTGTCCCGGCCCGCCAGGACTCGGCGGGAATAGCGGCGCTGCAGCGGAAAGGGGCGGACGAGGCAGGGCGAGCACGTTTTTCTGCTGCGCCACGGCCAACGACCGGGGAAGCATTCGAAGAGCCAAGGGGGGGGAGGACAGACACAGCATATCCGTACATATCCGTAGCCCGTACGGATACTGATACGGAACACACCGCACCGACGGTCGCCAAGGGGGAGCCCAGGCTGTGAGCGGGTCAGCAAGGCTCTTCCGGCGCGGTTGCTATTAGGAAGTTGCCCTGGCGCCGCTGACTCGCTCGTCGTTTTGCCGTACGAACGATTGGCGAGATTACTCAGTAATTACCCCCGTCTTCTTCAACCAAACCACCCTCTTTCCTATCTTGACAGACGCGAGGGCGTTGAGGCTGAGCTGAACACCAGAACACACGTTGACAGGATACAAGGATGGTAAGGGGACCAGTATTTCTCATAGGGACTAGGCACACACCCAAGATACCGGTTGTACCAATGGTATCGTATTATTCGTTGGGGGAGAAGTCTAGGCACGCCTTCCATGACGAGTCCGTCTATTCCAGCCTCAAAGCCGATGTCGGGGCTGCGTGGGTTCCGCTGCCTATCTCCTATGTCATGACAGTCTCGGCTTCAAGCACATCTGCGTCTTTAAGTCACCAGAGAAGGTACCGATGAAAGAGCCGAGATCTCGTGTCCTGGATGTCGCTCTAAGGGACAACAGAGTACCCGAACAAGAGTCTATTTTTCGCTTTCCTCCCCTGCTTTCGATCACGATAGGGGGTATAGGTCTCTACCTTGCTTGTCAGCGACGCATTGCGGTGCAAATGGAACGGGAGGCACGGAGGAAGCGACTCACGTTCGTCGCATCAAGGGCATGCCCTCTCGAACCCGCGCCACCTCGTCCAGGTCGATATCGACGAACCCCACCGCGCCAACGGCGCCTTCGACAGCCTCTCCCTCGTCGTTGACGCCTCCGAGCTCGAGCTTCACAGTCCCCCAAGGGTCGACGACTATGCTGTGGCCGTAGCTGGAGCGCTTCGCGTTGTGACGACCGACCTGTGCGGCAGCGATAACCCAGCTCTGGGTCTCGATGGCCCTGGCGCGCAACAGGGTTTCCCAGTGGGCGACTCCGGTGCGAAGGGTGAAGGCGGAAGGGTAGAGGACCACCTCGGCCGGGGAGCTGACCCAGGGGCAGCCGGGTCCGGGTTGGGCGAGAGCGAGGGACGCTTCGGGGAAGCGAAGGTCGAAGCAGATGAGGCTTCCGATGCGGCCGACTGGGCTTGGGAAAGGCTCCGTGAGGCGGCGGCCCGACTGGACAGTGGCGGATTCGCGGAGCAAGCCGTAGTCAAAGAGATGGAGTTTGTCGTAGGTGGCACGGTGGTTGATGGTGCCGTCAGGGTCGATCCAGAGGGAGCGGTTGGAGAGTTTGGTTACGGTTTCTGGCGGGCTGCCAGGGGAGGTGGGCGAGACGGGAACGGAGACCGGGACATGGATGCCGACGTTGACGGACAAACGGTGCTCTTTGGCTGCGGCTTGTATGCCGCGGACGAAGGGGGATTGGGACTCTGGCTGGGCGAGGGAGAGGGACTCCTGCGAGTTGGCTGCGATGTAGTCGGATGCCTCGGGGAGAAAGAGAACCTGGCCGTGGTTCAGCAATCAAGGTGAGTGTAAAAGCAGTGGCAGATATGGCTTGTCAACATCCACCCCCCTTTTTCCTCCGGTGGTCACTCTGCAACTCAATATCCCAGGTGAGGGGTGAGAGGAATGATCGTACCCTTGCACCACCAACTGCGGCCTTGCTGATCAAACCCACACACTGTTCGAGATTATGACTGAGGGAGGCAGTGGAGCATATTTGCCCAACAGCCTACGAGTCCATCCGCTCTCATGTTAGGCTTCTTGGTCATGTGCTATTGCCACTGACGTATGAGCAGAAAAACCCACTGCGATGACCATGGTGCCAATTCTCTAAGAGAGAAAAAGAAACGAGAAGCCTAAAGGGTTTATAATTCTATGTAGTGGATGCCGAAAAGAGAGAACTGAGGCGTACCGTGTGTGTGTGTGTGTGTGTGGGTGTGTCGCGATGCCGAAGACGTGATCGAGTAAGGTATGGAGTAATACTCAGTGTTCGATCGAAAACGATGAGACCCAGGTAAGGTCGGTAAGGTACCTTAGGTACTGTACTTTACGTAACATGGTACGAAGTACTTCGTCAAGCCTGATGATGAGTAATCGGGAATCCCGGAGTACGTCGAGGTCGAGGTCCTCCAATGACCTCAGTTTCTTACTCCGTACATCTTTCTTCCCTTTACCCCTCCAACGTTCCTACACAGATTCAGTCGTTCGTCCAGTTTCCAAGGAATGAACAGGCGGGTATAGATGACGATTGTGAACTCTCACTTCAGCCCTCTTATCTGGATTATACAGACTTCATCAACAATATCCATGCCACTCACACATGGGAGACATGGGAATAGGAGTCGTGGAAAACGTCATCAGCTTGGTCCAACTTGGCTACCCCTTTTCCAGCGACAGCAGGGTGACGAGAGAGAATGGCCTTCGATGCCAATTACCACTGCGGAACTCCATGTCTATGGACTTGACCGCCGACGAGGTGATGATACGCTGCTCTATATTGTCCAGTATCATGACCATGGTCACGGAGACAAAAGTCGCTACACCGAAGACGATCTCAACGATTCGGCGGCATTCATTATGCATACGATGCGTCAATTGTCGACTAGTCAGATCATATCCTCTCTCTGGGGAGCGAATTGCTTTGGAAAGTTGATATGTCTCACGTCTCGATGGAAGAAGAAACCAAGGATACTAGCATCACAAAGCTCGAGCAAATCTGTTAACCGACATCCTGACGATTCAATGCAACGATATATCAATTGTGTCCCATGTAAGGGGAAAAGGAAATCGCTGTGTAAGTGTGGTGCTCTGAAAGCTGGCTGGTATCTGACAATACCAACATATGCAGATGCCACGCCGTCCTGACGTCTCATGATGACCCGCAACCGACATTTGCATTATATTGTGTAAATTAAATATTAACAAGAGAATGAACCAACTGTATCGTCATGACGTTTGTCGCTTTAATGCGCAGCGAGGCCGTTTTGTACGAGGAAGTCGAGAATCTTTCCCGTCACCTCGGCATGCGAGTACTCCTATGAAAAAGGCCTGGTTAGTTTGCTTCGCCCTTTACACGTTTCGGAGGGGTCAAGGGCTAACTCACGAATCCCATGCCATGTCCAGCGCCCGGAACGACGTATGCCTCGAATGGGCTGGCTTGGCTGAGGAATTCTGCCGACAGATCCAGGAGCGAGTCCAGGCCGGAATCACCACTGGCAGAGCAGTCTCCGCCGCAGAAAGGGAGATCTCGGTCTGAGACGAGTAAAGATATACGTCAGTCACAACAACCGCCACTCATGGAGCTTGACACATGATAGTACACTCACTCGAGGATACCAGGAAGGGGACTATGGGACTGGGGACAAGGGGACCACGGGAACTCACCACCAGTAATGACAAGAGCCGGCCCGTTAAAGGAGCTCGGTTCACCGGCTCGCATTCCAAGAGTAAGGAACTCCCCCACCGCGGCCGGTTGACCCCTCTCAAAGGCAATGTTCAGCACCTCCGGGTCATACATCCCCGGAGCGAAGAGGTTGGTCTGGGCCGCGCTGACCACAGCGGGGGCGATGTAACCGTCGCCGTAATCGGCCAAAGGGGCCAATGAGTTGGCTCGCACGAAAGTCCCCGCGAACAGGAAGTAAGGCATGTACGCGCCCATGTGGCTGAACCCGGTCAGCACGATGCCGTCCGAGATGCACCGGTTCGAAGCCGTCATAGAGTACGCCATGATCGACCCGAAGCTGTGGCCGACGTGCACAATCTTGCGGAAATGCTTGTCTTCCAGGCCATCGACCTCGCCGGCGCGCAGCATGTTCGTCAGCTTTTCGAGCGCCGCGAGCTCGAGCCAGGACTGGATCTCGTTGATGGGCTCGCCGCGCGACGACTCTGCGATGCCGAGCCGGTCCCATGTGAAGGTCGAGTAGCCATAGTCGTCGACGGCGACCTTGGTATAGCTGTAGTTCCAGTTGTTGACGGGGTAGTCCCAGTAACTGCCAGGTTTTTCCCCTCGGAGTTAGTTCTCTTTCCTCACTGGGCAACCTGGGTCTACTCACCTCCTATCGAAACCAACGCCGTGGGACATGATCTGCAATACATCCGAGGTCTTGTTGTCCGGCTCGCAATACGTTGCCGCAAGCTCGTATGTGCCACTCACAGTCGTGTACTACGTCGTCGGATACCATCATGTCAGCTCCTCCTGCTTTTCAACCGATGCCAACAATACAGGAGACGCCAACCAAAAGGATAAGCTTACTCCAGTCAAGTGTTCATCTGAGTAGTTCCTCCCTTGCGTTCCCATCTCGAAGATAAAGTCGGTCACATCAATGTCTGTCACCGGCGTCTCAATATCAAACACACCATTGCGCGCCGAGATGTCGACCTCGACAGTGAGATTCTGGCACCTGCGCGCCGCCGCCAACACCGAAAAACCCCCGAAGAGGAGAGAGAAGGTTGATGTACGCGCCATGGAGAGATGTTGTCCGTCTGGGAGATGAAAAACGCAGAAAAAAAAGAGCGTCAAGACGGCAATCACCTGTCGAGGGAACGAGAACAAAAAAGAACGAAAAGAATGAATGGGATTGATGAGACTCGAGGATACCGACACTACCCACGCCACAGGAAACAGAACAACGGCGAAAAGAGAGTTATTTATATAAATATCGCCAAGGACGACGCCGAGGACCTGGCTCCGTCATTTCCAAGAACAGATCGCGAGAGATCATCCACTGGCACAAACCATCATCATACATAGGGCTCTCCACCCCCTTTACCCCGGCGGTGACAAGGCCCCCCTCATCGCCGACCAGTATCAAAGGACCAACAATGGCATTGCTTGTTCTCACTTGGAATTAGGTAGGTGATGGACTGTGCAGATTGGGCCCTGGCTTTCTGCGACTGTTTAAATGGGGGTGGGTTGTCTTAGATCCGTTATTTGATACGACGACGCTTGGGGCTAGATATGTCTCAGCTGAGAAAATCCATCCGAGATCAAGGATGGCGTAGCTGCTGCCATCTCACATCCATCATCCAACCAGCGTCGCGGCGAAAGATGAGTCTATGAGTTGTTTAATAAGCTAGTCTACCCGCGACATCTCCCACCAGAGACGACGCCCATCAACACCGAAGTTTTGAATAGCTTCAGAGTATGTAGTATATACCAACTAAGCTAAGCATTCATTATCCGTATCCGTACATATGTATAACCGGCTCTCGTCAGCGACGTCTGTCTTGGTGAGACGATCTTGATCGTCAACCCCCCAGTCCCATACCGTCTAGGATATCCCAGATATCCCTCCTTGGCACTCACAACGAACCCCCATTTGCGTCAAGAATTAGCTCCCAATGCCGAAGCGACAAGGGGAAAAGCAACGACCCCATCCGCTCTTCTCCCGTCTGTGAATCAATCACAGGAGATCTACAAAGTATGTTCGGCATCCCAAGCATAAAAGGAACCGAAGTCAACCGCTAACTCTCTAGCCCCCGGCTCCCCCGGTCTTAGGGTATGCACTGCTGTGTGACGCCCACCCCCTATCTCAGCCCAATAAGCCGGGGGTCCTGGAAATGAACAGATGAGATCGCCAACTAATCGTTGCTTTTTTGCCGGCCGGGCCCCTCCTGCGTCCGGGCTTAGGCCTTGATCGGCGGTGAGGTTTGGCTTTCTATCAATACTCATTGTCCAAAGAACCATCATTTTGTCTGCTATGTAGGTAATTAGCGACTAGCCTGCTAACTACACGTAGGAGGCTCCCGGGCCAACTCCTGCCTCGTGCCGTCGATCAGCCCTTATAGATGACCATTGTCCAAGATAGCACTTTTCGTAGTAACTCGCCGGTTCTCTTAGCGGAGTTTATATCACTTCCGACTCACGATGCCGTTCTTCTTTATCGGTAACTAAACTTAGTGTCCATAGGCGGGATCGGAGATACGAGTATGTCCCTTTTGTTGGGTGTAAATTAGGTAGATGCTTTGTTCCTGCTACTACTCCCCCCCCCAGGCCCGATGCCAAATTGTGTGAGAAGCCGGTTAGCAAGTCGTTTAACCTGAAATCCTTCTCAACTTCCATAGATAACCTAGTTCAACTCCTAGGCAATCCGGTTTGCTAGAAGCACCTATTCCCTTAATAACTTTGCCCCTCTTGTTCTCCTGTCTGGTTAAGCGAAAATAAAGGCTAGGTTGGGTAGGAAGACCGGGGGTGGGGGTGGGGGGATAAGACAGGACAAAAAAAATACAATTACTAGACAATAATAATGCTTTTTTCTTTTTCCGGAAGCGAGACAAAGTCGATGCATTCGCGTTCACTGCCGTCCCGACCAGTTCCCAGTGAGAGCCTTTACTTCCTTATCCCAATTCGGGATGAGCCCATGCCCGTAGTGAACGCCTTGCTAGACCAATGGTACAATCAAAGAGAAGAATGAAAAATGAAATGAAACAATAACGAAAAAAAAGGCTTTCGGTTACGCATACTCCGTATTGCCGTGACTCTTGCGTCTGCCTCTGAAGCTCAGCTAGAATAGCAATGTCTCACGAAATTGCAGTCATGACTTGAGCTAGACCCCACGGGAAAGCCTCTGAGTTTCTCCTCTTCTGGTTTGGGGGGAGAAAGGGCCGAAATGGCCACACTCAACCTATTAGATCCATGGTGAGATCAAGAAGTGCAGCGACGACAGCCCTCTCTTGTGGTGCGTGATGCGATGAACCTCAACAGTTCTACTGCTTAGGCCACGAGGAATCCAGCTTCATGTAGGCCCGCTGCAGCGCCTCAACCTCCAAGCCGTCGGCTTCCAGGGCAGCCACCCAGTCTCGCAGCTGGATGTTTTTGCCCTTCTCCTTATCCTCCCGCCAGGCACCCGGTCGTCGATGGGAACTCCCGTCGGCCGTCAAAGCAGCTGGGCCTGGAGCCGGGGAATTGGCCGCAGTTGCCCCCGTCTTTCCCGGCAGGCCGCCTTTGGGCGTGGAGGCCCCGCTACCACCACCCGTCATCCACGAGTAAGATTTGCCGCCCTTCTTCCCAAAGAGCCCGCCTGGTCGCGCCATACCCAGGAACTCCCGGCTGGTGAGATTTTGGTTGGCATGGCTGTTGGCCTCCGCCTTCTTCATCGCCTCGAGTCGCTTCTGCTCCTTCTTGGTGATGGTCTTCTCGCCATCACCCGTTGTGCCTGCGGGGGTGCCGGGTGCGGCGGACCCGGCGCGGGAGGTGGTCGATGCGCCCTCTGCAGTGCCTTCCTTGCGCGCGTTGCGCCGCCGGAGCCTTGCTTCCTCCCGTTCTCGCTCTGCCCTCGCTATGTCTCGCATCATGGCGCTCATCGTACTCGCGGTGGTATTAGGAACCTTTAGTATCTTGGTCCGGGGTCCGGAAGCGTCTGAGTTTGCATTCTCATCATGAGGGCCTGGTTGTATTTAGTCTTTGTCAGCAGGCCAGAAAAAGAAAAGAAAGAAAAAGAAAAAATAGACCCCCCAAAAAAAATCTCGGCTCACGTTTTAACGGGTTAGTAGTGTGAGGGCTCACGGCGCTCTCTTCTCCTGTCCGCGCGGCATCGGCAGCTGCCTCACTCAAGCCCGGAAGGGCAATCTTAAGAAGGGAACCAGCCGCCACCTTCCACTGCTCTGGTACCTCGCCGTGCGATGACGTCTGACGGGTAACGGCGATACGGTCCGAGTCCTCCATCAGGGTTCGCAGCCGCTGCTTCGTCGCTATGGAGAGCAGCGCAAGCTGGTCCGCCAGATAGGCATCCTGCGGGATCCATGTGCCCGTCGTCTGGATAAGAGCTCCGTCCGGACCTATGCTCGTGCTGACCTTGACGGGCCGCGGGTTTTCATCCATGACCTTCATGCGACCCATCCCGTGGTTTGCCTTCATATCCCAATTCAAGCTAAGCCCATGTTCTTTGGCAGCTGCCTCAGCCCTGGCCTGGACGAGAGGTACGTTCAAAAACGCGTTCTTGAGCTCGACGGCTCTACTGGCTGCGAGACGCCTGGCCGATTCCTGCCACGCCTTTTCGGCAGTCTCGGCTATGATTTGGTTTTGGGACTTGCCGTCGTTCGGTTGCGCCGGCTGGTTCGCGGGGCCGGCGCCATAGAAGGACGCCCTGTTTCCTGGCGGATGGATGGAGAATCCAGTCCTGGACTCTGCAACGGACGGGTCCACGGCGTATAGCTCCGAGAGAAACTGCTCCTCAGCGCGTAGATCGATTCCAGTTCCGGCAAGCGAATCCGTGACATCGTACTCGTATTCTTTTTGGGTTCTTTCGGGTGGTTTTAAAGGTGGGCCCATGGCGCCTTGGGCTGCAGATTGCGGTTGTACCGGTTGTGCGGGCTGTACCGGCTGCAGTTGCTGATGATGATAGTGGAGTGGAGGGGTGGCGATGGCGGGAACCGCAGGGCCAAACGTCGCATTCGTGTATGGCAGCGCAGGCGCAGGGACAGGCGGAGGCGGATGTGCTGATATCGGTTGGGGTTGGGGCGTCGAGGTCGGCAGAGGCGGCGGCGGAGGGGTCGCCCTGTTCTCGGGCAGGGCAAGGTGAGGAGTGGTATTGCCGTTGGTATATGGCGTCGTGTAGGTAGGCGGATGTTGGCCGCCTGTCGGTGGCTGGATGCCCGGCATTGTGGGCGATGCGGCCGACGTCGGGGCAATGGAAGGGGTGAGGGGAGCACTGGGGCTTATAGCATAAGGCGATCCGGTGTACGGGGATTGAGGTTGCGAGGGTGGTGCGGGCGATAGTCGAGGGCGCTTGGTTGGAGGAAGTGCAAAACCCTGTTGATTCGACGCGGGAGACGGAGAAGGTTGAGGAGGCGAGAGATGCCTCTGCGGCATCTGCGGCATTTGCGGCTGGGATTGGGCCATTATTGCTATGAATAGTTTCGCGTCAAGTGTAGACGGCCTTCAACGCCAGAAGGAGAAGCCACGAGAGCAACGAGAGCGACTAGGGAAAAGAGGACAAAAGTTCTTTGGGAAGAAGAGGGGGAAGGCTCCAATACACCTCAGCAGGCAGGCAAGCCTGACACAACTGGCGCAACTGCAGAAGTCATCCGTCGGTAGGAGGAAGCAGTTCTCGCAGCGTTTCCCTGGAGCTAGAGTGGCAGAGTGGTAGAAGAGGAGAAAAGTATTGTCGGTTCCAAAGGGACAAACCCAGGTCAACCGACTGGGTGACGCGTGTTCTTGACGTCCAGGGGGATGCCGGACAGGCTGACGAGGCTGCTGTAGAAGACGAGTGATGAGTCGTCGACCTCGGGAGACGCGGATGGCGGCCAACTACAGGTAGATTAGGGGAATAGGGAGATGGGAAAGAAGGGAAAGTCCTCGGCGAAAAGGCTTTCCCGAATTCGCGTAGCTTTAAAGTCACGTGATTTTCAGCCTTGCTCCATTGCGAACGAAGTACTTCGTACCTCCTTCCAACGTCGTAAATCCCCGTTCTTCCCCTTACTTGGGGAGCTTGGGAGGCAATGGAAGCTGACAAATTTGGTTTAGTGCCTTCAAAGGCGTGCGCCTTCCCCACTAGCAGTTCGCACCCACCTGTAAGTTGACCCCAGGCTTCCAAGCCTTCTCACGCGTTTTAATCTTGGGTTTTTCCTCTTACGCATAATTACCTATCTACTTGGTTTATTGTTTTCTTTTCTTTTCTTTTAACATCATCCTCGCACATCGCCTCACCAGTATATCCATCGCAACCCTCTGGAGTGTCTAGCCGATTCAAACCAGGCCACCCGGGAAGCCTTCACTCGCCAATGTGCTGACTGGACCAGTTAGCAATTGGGCCGTCTTTGGCGCATACGATACAGAATATACGATACTTCCTTTCACTCGTTTCGGCC
This sequence comes from Sodiomyces alkalinus F11, assembly GCF_003711515.1. Classification (NCBI taxonomy): domain Eukaryota; kingdom Fungi; phylum Ascomycota; class Sordariomycetes; order Glomerellales; family Plectosphaerellaceae; genus Sodiomyces; species Sodiomyces alkalinus. Next base: position 5,647,214 of record NW_021167079.1, on the reverse strand, counting down.
CGCCTACCACTCATTTGTGTTCCTCCTCTCTCTCTCTCTCTCTCTCTCTCTCTCTCTCTCTCTCTCTCTCTCTCTAAATCGCCGCCTTCCGACGTTGAATCATGGCATCCAAGAGGAAAGCTGCCGCGATGGCAGCTGGACCATCTGGTGAAGAGCCCGTAGACCCTTCCGATGAACTCATGTTTCTCTGTCTCGGCGGCGGAAACGAGGTGGGAAGGTCATGCCACATCATCCAATACAAGGGCAAGACGGTCATGGTACGTCGAAAGCCCTATATGCCCCCAATGCGCCGTTTTATCACGGCTCGGTTGTAGTACGCAATAGACGATCGATGGTACTGACGGATGGGGGAATCACCACAGCTTGACGCAGGTCAACACCCGGCCTACGATGGTCTCGCCGCCCTACCCTTCTTCGACGATTTTGATTTGAGTACTGTTGACGTCCTCCTAATCAGCCAGTAAGCCGACCCCCTCCCGATCTCCTCACCGTTTTGCCATCCCATCACATAGGGCATAAGGCGCTTTTGCGACGGCCAGCTAGGCGCGAATGTTGGGGCTGTCAGGCCTTGATTTGGAAAATAGCTACGCGATTTGCCCTATCAAACAAACCCTTTCAGCTACTGCTATCTCGTCCTGTACACAAGAATCAATATCAAGAACAAGAGAAAGGCAAATCGAACAGAAAGAGAAAAACATTTTCCGTCTCGCAATCTTACCCGCCCCGCCCTTTGTTGTGATGCAACATGGTCATGATCCTCCCCCTTCTGTACTCGCCCCAGTATCGTTTTGTATTGTTTCTGGCTTTTTTATTTATTTACCGCCGTCGTATCGTATCGATGAGGTCGTAGACAAGACGCTGATGGGGAACGAATAGCTTTCATGTCGACCACGCCGCATCCCTGCCCTATGTCCTAGCAAAGACCAATTTCAGGGGCCGCGTTTTCATGACCCATCCGACCAAGGCCATCTACAAGTGGCTCATCCAGGACAGTGTACGAGTCGGGAACACCTCGTCTAACCCGACATCACAACCTGTTTATACCGAAGAAGACCATCTCAACACCTTCCCTATGATCGAGGCCATCGATTACCACACCACCCATACCATCTCCTCTATCCGCATCACGCCTTATCCGGCCGGCCACGTCCTCGGCGCGGCCATGTTCCTCATCGAGATTGCAGGCCTCAAGATCTTCTTCACCGGTGACTACTCCAGGGAACAGGATCGTCATCTCGTCTCGGCCGAGGTGCCCAAGGGCGTCAAGATGGACGTGCTCATCACCGAATCTACCTACGGCATTGCCTCCCATGTGCCAAGGCTCGAGCGAGAACAGGCCCTCATGAAGTCCATCACCAGCATTCTGAACCGCGGAGGCCGAGTCCTGATGCCCGTCTTCGCCCTTGGCCGAGCACAAGAGCTGCTGCTTATCCTAGACGAGTATTGGAGCAAACACCCTGACTACCAGAAATATCCCATCTACTACGCTAGCAATCTCGCCCGGAAATGTATGGTGGTGTATCAGACCTACGTCGGGGCCATGAACGACAACATCAAGCGTCTTTTTGTGGAGCGTATGGCCGAGGCCGAGGCTTCCGGGGATGTCAGCGGTAAAGGGGGTCCGTGGGATTTCAAATTCATCCGGTCCCTGAAAAATCTGGATCGCTTTGATGATCTCGGTGGCTGCGTCATGCTTGCTAGCCCTGGTATGCTGCAGAACGGCGTGAGCCGAGAGCTCCTGGAGAGGTGGGCGCCCAACGACAAGAACGGAGTCATCATCACCGGTTACAGCGTCGAAGGAACTATGGCCAAGCAGATCATGCAGGAGCCAGATCAGATCCAAGCTGTTATGAACAGAACAACCGCGAGCGCTCGGCGAGGACCCGGCGGGGAGAGCGAGAAGGTCTTGATCCCCCGGAGGTGTAGCGTCCAAGAGTACTCGTTTGCCGCTCATGTAGACGGCACCGAAAACCGAGAGTTTATAGAAGAAGTGGCTGCCCCTGTTGTGGTACGTAGTCTCCTTGTCTCCCTCCTCTTCTTCCTTCTTCTTCTTCTTCTCCTCCTCCTCCTCCTCCTCCTCCTCCTCCTCCTCCTCCTAGGCTTTCTCTTTTGTCGTCATGGTCGGGTCCAACGACTAACCACGGGCCTTTCGTCACGCTCCTTAGATCCTTGTGCACGGCGAGCAGCACAACATGATGCGTCTCAAGTCAAAGCTGCTCTCGCTTAACGCAGGCAAAACTGTCAAGACAAAAATCTTTAGCCCAAAAAACTGTGAAGAACTTCGCATCCCTTTCAAGCAAGATAAGACAGCCAAGGTCGTCGGCAAGCTGGCCACCATCCCGCCTCCGACCAGGGTCACTTCCGACAGGAGCCAGAACCCGCAGCTCATCACCGGTGTTCTCGTCCAGAACGACTTCAAGCTCTCCCTCATGGCGCCCGAAGACCTTCGCGAGTACGCCGGTCTTAACACCACCACCATCATCTGCAAGAAGCGTCTCAAGTTCACCGCCGCCAGCATTGATTTGATACGCTGGGGTCTCGAGGGCGTCTTCGGCACCGTGGAGGAACTGCCCGAGATGCACAAAACCAAGCGTGGAAGCACCAACGGAGCTGCTAATGAAGGCGACCACGATACCGCAGCGAATGCTAAGAACGAAGAGAACGGCGACGGTGTCGAGAAGAACAAACAGGAGGAAGATGTCGACGAAGAACTCGCCAGCCTCGTCGCCGCCTATCTTGTCATGGGCTGCATCACTTTTCGCTATCGGAGCGATGGAGAGGTTGAACTCGAGTGGGAGGGCAACCTCCTCAACGACAGCATTGCTGATGCCGTCTTGACCTGTCTCTACTCTGTAGAGTGTAGTCCCGCGGCAGTGAAGCGTATGTCCCGGCATCCCAACTACTCTCCTCTTTGCTGTCTTCATACGGTATAACGACGGCTAACTATTTCTTTCCCCCCTATCAGGCTCCGCCGGACAAGACGTCACCCCCCTACCCGCCCGTAACCCCCACGCCAAAGTTACCCCAGAGGAACGTCTCGAGCGTTTCCTCATGATTCTCGAAGCCCAATTCGGCGCAGACAACGTCAACCCCGTGGCAGAACCAAAACTCCCACCCGTGGAAAATGACGACGAGGAAGAGCAAGAAGAGAAGCACGACGCCTCGGGCCCCACCACGAAGGAGGAAGGCGAGGAAGACACCCCCATGCAAGACGCCACTCCCGAGACTGAAACCGCAAATGACGACGAAGCCAAAGAGCAGCGCAAGCGGGAGAAGCTCGAGCGTCGCCGTCGCGCCGAACTCGACCGCTTGCACAAGATGGGTATTCCCGTCCCCGGCATCCGCATCAAAGTAGACAAGATGGAGGCCACCGTCTGGTTGGAGGATCTGGAGATTGAGTGTAGCCATAAGGCCTTCGCCGATCGCGTCAGTCGCGTCTGTGAGCGTGCCGCCGAGATTACGGCACCTCTCTGGGGTTAATGGTCCAGAGGGCCGCTGTTCTGGGGATGGGTCTTGGGCTTGGGCCTTTCTTCCCCTTCTTGCTCCTTGTATTGTACTGTGCGATATGGTTATGAGGATAACTCTCGATGCCAGTACAGGAGAGTACTACTGGCGATGGCAGTCGACAAAGGGAGCATGCATTGATGGAACTATTTCCTGGGATATTGACTGTACTTTAAACCCATGTCCCTTTACCTTTTACTGGTACTCGACCATTGAAATCAAGCAAAGATTCGGGAATGATTTGTCTCGCAACGCAAGTAAGAATGAATTCAAAGACTACGAAGACTGACACAGGCACGGAAGAGAATTGAGAAATCGGAACATTGTCAATTGAACGGATTCCACATTATGAAGTAATATGTTACAGAAAGACAACTAGACTACAACGAGACAAAAGCCACCTGTAATTAGGCCTTTCTTCAAACCGCAGCGTGTGGTTTCGGAAGACGCATCACGCAGCTTTAACACAAGAACTCCTTCAGCTCCTCTGACTCTTCTAGTGTAGCAGCAAAGGAAAAGGGAGTGAACGGCCAGCCGCCGAACTGGGCGAACTTGGAGAATGACTCGACCCAGGAAAGTCGCAGGGAGTGCAGCATGGCACTGGTACCCTCCATCAGGACGAGAATGGCTATCGTCAAGACGAACCACAAATAGAATGAGAAGACCAGCATTATGACGCCGGCCACGCCGGTATTTCCGAGCGCGGGTCCAAGCGTCATGGACCAGAGGACGACGCTGAGCTGCTGATGAGCAAGGGACAGGGCCCAAAGCCGGAGGTACGAAGCCGTATGGGAGACGCAGTTGAGACAGAATTCTGATCGACAACAGTTAGCAGGCGTTGTTGTGCATGTTCAAGACCACATAGCCCAGAGAATGGAAGAAGAAGGGGAAAAAAAAAACACAGGGCGGAAGGGCGCATCTTACCAATGGTATGGATAATTTGTTCAATCAGGTGTTCGCTAAACTCAAACTCTTCGTGCTCCTCTTCGCCGTGCAAGTCCTGCGTGAGCATGGCCACGCCTTCGCCGTCGGATTCGGTGCTGTGACGGCCACCGACCGCGTGGCCATTGCCGTCCTCGTCGTCGCCATCCAGAGCACTGACTCTTGACCTCTCGCCAATAGCCCTATAACCCTTGGCGCGGGCTTTGTTGTGCTCCCAGCGAAGATAGAAAGGCTTCAAGAACAAGAGGACGGGTACTTGGACGACGGCGAGAAGGAGGAGAAAGACCTGCACGCCGGCTTGGCCGGGATAGAACTGGATGTCCAACGTTCCGGGCTGCAGGAACATGAAAATCAACATGTTAAGGAGACCGGGTGGCTGGCGAGGGTTCGTGGGGTCGTTCCAGTTGACCGACCACTTGTAAAAGATGCAGCCGACGAGGTAACCGAAGATGGCCTGGAAGAAAATCATGCCCGGAACAAAGTTGCCCCAGATGTCGATGGGCTTCTTGAAGTGGCGGGCGTTGATGTATGATAGAATGAGAGAGTATGTCCTGTGCTGGCATTAGCTTGTGCGCCGTGTAACTTATGGAGTGTCGGTAACCTACATGTGGAAGTAGGCGAAAATGATAGACAGCTTCATCTTATAGCTGTTTGTAAACAGCAAGTCGTTCTCTGTCCCGTGCCAGATCCAGTCAAGACCGAAGGGGTAACGGTAACCCGAGTCGTTGAGCTCAGCAACGAGGGGTTGGCCCTCTTTGTAGTCATCCGGGACCTTCCAGTGCCAGGCGCTGTTCCAGAGAGTCAGGGACTGAGAAAAGATGTCGTTGTACATCAAACCCGTGAACATCGAAAAGACGGCCATGAGGAGGGCGATGTATCGGCCATAGTAGAGCATGGCGAAGAGCTCGAAAGTGACCTTCTTCAGGGGCTTCTCCCAGTAGATCATGGCCAACGCGGCGAGTCCCATGATTATAGCATGGCCAATGTCTCCGAACATGGTGGCGAAGAGGAAGGGGAAAAACACAATGGTGGGAATTCCGGGGTTGAACTCGGAGTAGGTGGGAGTTCCTGGAACTATAGTTAGAATCCGCCAACGGAGCAGGAAGAGGGACCTTGTTTATGCATACCGTATGCATTCACGATTGTCTGGAAAGCCTCGGTGAACTTGTTTGTCTTGATGTATGTGGGAGGCGTCTTGTTCGTCTTAATTTCGTTGATAATGGACGGTACCGACAGTCCAGCATTGTTTGTGACCTCCTGCAAGGTGGCTCGAATCCGGTTGACGTCGTTGGTTGGAGCCCAGCCCTCGGCAATGAGAGTGCGACGACTATGGTCATACGAGAAGTTGTTGAGGGTGTCGTATACAGCCTTCTCCTTGGTGATCAGAACCATCCAAGCCGACAAGGCCTGAGAGATCTGAGCGAGCTCGGCATGAAGGGTCTGCTCCGTATTGCGGAGAACGCTCTGCACGTCATTGAGCCGAGCATTGACCTCGTGGACTTGGTCACGACGGAGGTCGCTATTCTCATCGACGCTGTACAAATTCGCCCCTAACGCCTCTGCGATCTTGCGAATCTTGGCCAGAATCTCCCTGCCATGGGCAAAGATGACGAAGACGCTCTTGTGAACCTTATCGTTGGTGGCGGGATCGATCAGAGGCTCCGGAATCTCCGAGGAATTCATGAAAAGGTTACCACGGAGGGAGCGCCACATGGAGCGCTCAAAAACGGCCATGCGGCTCCGGTCAATGACACCAGCGACGAAACCAATGTTGACGCCAGAGAAGGATCGCTCAACATCGGCGGCCGTGTGATGCTGCTCGACATCCTGCAGAAGAGGTGCATCATCGTTATCGGTAGAGGTGCGGATATCTTCCACAACGCTGTCGTAGGCGCGGTCGAAGAAGCCGCCAGCCTCCCGGAGAACCCATCGCCATTCAGTCAAATCAACCTCCCGCTTCTTCAACGTCTCGTAGCTGTCGTTGAGCTGGAAGATGCGTTGCTCGAGAGTCTGGCACCGCTCGGCGAGTTCATCTATTTCCGAAGTGGAGGGGTTGGCGAGTCGCTCATTGTCCACATCGAATTTTCGCAAAGGAATATCATTCTTCTGAATTTGGGTGTAGAAGTATCCTAAACAGATTTCGGTTAGCCAGAGTCCTCTGAAATCGGAGAGAAAAAGAATGAGAATCGTCGACGCGATGGCGTACGCAGTTGGCGCTCGACATTATCCAAGCGTCGAATTTCTTGCGTAAAGGTTCGTTGAAACGCGCTAAGCTCGCTGTTAAGCTGTATTGTTGGAAATCAATAGTTAGCGACGAATCGTCCCAAGGAGGTAAAGAAGAGGGAGACGCGTACATCTCGAAATGCCACCAGCCCCAGCTCCCCTAGGCTGGTGGCCACCTCTCTGCCTATCTCATTACTGATGTAGAGCTGCACCATGCTCATCTCCGCGGAGCGGAGCATGGTATCCTGTCCTGGAGCCATCTTGATGTGTGGTGAGGCTCCGAAACTGCACCGAGTAGGGTTTGAGGTGGAAGCTTGAAGACGTCAAGCCAAGTTCCGACGTGGATGGGAACGACGTCTGCAGGCTTAGCCTCCAGGAGACATACAGTGTAGAGGCACGCACCGGCGTGGGTCCCATCGGCAGTGGGAGAAATTAATCTCCGAACCCGCCACAATAGCTATCATGTGTGGCGCACCAATACTAAGGTAGTGTAATCAGTTGGTATGGCGGTGCAAAAAAGACAGAAGTATTTTTTTCCGTCGTACTTGTGTTCAAGCGCGCAATCTCCTTCTTTTCCTTTCCTCTCGAGAAATTTTAAGAGCCCTTTTCTCTCGAGGAACAAAAAGAGTCAGGCATTTCGGCTACCTCTCTACCTATCTGGCTATCTGGATCATTACCAATCCATTACTCCTGAGCTCGACCAAATTAGTCTGGTATTCTTTTGGAGAGAGACCTCGACTCATTGGACACCGCCGTTGTTGATGGGCTTTAATCAAGCACCTTTGGCCAGGGCTGGTGGCACTGTCGCGGATCATGTCAGGAATTCTTGAGAAACTCGATGGCATTCCGAAGTGCGACAGGAACTACCAATGCTCGTTGAGGTGGCTACCTCAGACGCCTTCACCAAGTGGTGTTGTTCGTCGTATCCAACGACGGCGCTTTCGAAGCTTCGATGCCCGCCTGCAAAGGCTCAAATGGGCATCTGAAGTCAATATGACGCCAAGAAGAAATACAAACGACCCTGCCAAGGGTCAGTCTCCGACGTGTTACAAAGCTCTAGCTCCGGCCATTAGGAACTTTGCGTCAAATCAACGAGATACATCTCAGCTTTTTCGGACTCGTACGCCAAGGCATCGATCCCGAAGTCTTTTTGCCATTTCAAGTTTCTCCCGCTGTAATTCCTAGCAATATATGGCTTGAATATATTTACAATTCCTTCCTGCTCTTCTCTTCCTCCTTCGCCCTTGCACCAGATGACGGCATCTCCGTGGCCATAGGCGCTCCTTTCGCCTGTTTCGCAGCCAGGACGGGGCTGACAATGGAGCCGATCAACTCGCTAAGCAGAGCGATGGTTCCCGTGCACGCCAGCTGCCATGACACTATGCTGACGCTGCCGATGGGTGCTCGGGGGAATGAAAGGAGCCATTCAACGTAATAGGGGAACCAGCCGTAGGGGAGCCAGAACATCGGCTGCTTGGCGTACCAGAAGGGCAGGGCATATTGGGGGACTCGGGTGACAAGCATTCGGAAAATCATGATGTAGCGGTCGAACTTGGATCTCGATGTCTCAAGGGACTTCTCTAAATGTGGCGTCCGACAGGACAAATATTAGCCCAGCCCAGGCACTCCATACAAGAGACAAGAGAAGGAGAAAAGAAGAAGAAAGAACACGAAAACAAACTCGTGCTGAGAAGGGGGAGAGTGTGTGTGACGCACTGCTAGCTTCCAGCTGCTCCAATAGCTTATCATGGGACCTTCGCAGCTTCGCCCATTTTGCAAACTGGTCCTGGCTACTGGTGGCGTTGAGCTCCTTGCGGACCTTCAAGAACTCAGCTTGTAGCTTTCTGTGTTCAGAGGCATTCTTCGATGTTTCGATCGGAAGATAGTTCAGCACAATCCACAGCTAAAACCCGACCTGGTTAGCAAAAAAGCTCTGCGAAATCCATGCTGTAATCCTAGCTTGTGAATGATAAAGGGGCGTACCAGGTTATTGATGGTCGCTGCCCCGATGGTGTCGACGATACGGATCGTGACCTCAAGCGCGAAGATGATGACAAGTAAGGAGGACATTTTTTTCCGGTAAATTTGGGGGGCTTATGTCGGGGTGTCGAGATCGGGATGTCGTTAATTCAGCATTCTGCCAAGTATGCAGAGCTCTACAATGTAAATGGGAGTGGTGTTGTGACGAAAGTCGGGGAAGCTGACTGGACACCGTCACTCACAAACTTGTCTGTGATGGTGTTTGCGACTTGGTGTCGCCTGCTAGGGCCGATATTCTGCCAGGCGGTGATGGCCCCAGCGCTCGAATGGTTGGACGCCCCCACCCCCACCCTTTCTCACTAAGGTACCTGTTCCACCACACTAATGTGCATCAGTACCTACCTTACCTTATGAAGTAATTACCTAGGTACCTTTTGTAATCTCTAGGTATCCGACCCGACCATTTGAAGCTTAAGGGAAACACGTCTCAACGCGGGCGTGCGTTATGATATCGAAGAAAGCTGTTATGCATTGCCCAGAGATGAGCTGTACGGAATAGGCACAGCGCTCCCACTTTGTACATCGTCACACTGCGGTAGGTTTGTCCCCCATCGCCCTACCATCATTGTGCTTCAGTTAGGTAGCTTATGTACTTACCATCAGCGAATTGCATGACACCAGAACCACGAGCCGGAAGACAACGATGATCTTCTGTGGAAGACAACTTATCCTATACATTGAATTACAAAAATCTACATGTAAAAAGGCCTCTTGACACTACCCAGGTAGCTAGGGCTGTATCCTGCCAGCTCAAGGGACCGAGCTCCACCCCAAGTGCTCTCATAGTTCAAAGGGTATCATATACGTACGTCCATATTCAGCACTTCCACATTCTCAAGACAATGTCGCGTGTTTTATCCGTGCACTGCGCATGCCTCCGGGCAGCGGCGCCCTGCTGGATTTCCGTGCGACAGGCACCGAAAAGACAATGCGTGGCAGGCCCAGGCCGACGCAGAAGAATGTCTTCGGTTCTCTTTACCAAACCATAACTGCAGCCATCAAGCACAACGATGCTCCGAGCACCCGCTTCGTCTGTGCCCGACCGGCTGTCGCGGGTTGGGCCGTCTCGGTCACCACGGCCTCACTCGCCACTGAAGGCGACGTCTCTTGGTCACCCAGATCATCGGGCTGGCTGGTTGGAAGAGAGGGCGCAGGTTGAATGATAGTCCCAGACGAGGGAGCGGTGGCAACTGGGCCCGACCCGTTCTCACTCTGGGTAGAGCCGTCCTGACCTGGTGACGACACTGCTGTGACCGAGGTTGCCGGAGTGTCTCCAGTACCGGTTGCGTCCTCATCATCGTTCCCACTGTCATCATCATCTGGAGTCTCGTCGTCGTCGTCAGATGGCACTGGTGTCCTCGTGGCAAACCCTATACCTCATGGTCAGCACAAACACATGCGTTTGTTCAGAATACAAACGTTCAACACGTACCTATCCGCTTCTCGTCGACATCAAACGCGGCATAGACGTTCTTCAGGAACAGATCCCCGAGGAGCCATGCACCCCGAACCACCTCATGTCCGTAGATGTTGCTGGTGCAGGAACCGTCGTTATCGGGCCTCGACAGCCAGTCGCGAGACGAGATGTTGTAGCTGACCCCAGAGAAGGTATAGGCCACGGTTTTGTTACTGTTGCAAGGCACCTTCCAGGTAGTTCCGTCGTCCGACGAAGAGCCAGGAATGTTCCCGTGGAAAGCCTTGACATCCGCTTTTGGTCCAAAAACGTAAGAAGTGCCCGTGTCGATATAAGCAAGCCTTTGCTCGTCACCAGCCCTCTGGCCGCCATATGTGATACCGTCCAAGGGGATGGCCCAATCGCCGTTGTTAGAGCCGACATCGGTGTACGAAAAATCGCCTGTGTATTTGTCCGGGTTGCAAGAACCAAAGCTGATTTCGCCCGTGTTCGGCCCGTCACCTGAACGGCTTAGAAAGACACAGAAAAGGCCTTTATCGAGCACGTCCGCTTCCAGGACGGTTTTGAGGAAGTTGTCTGTGTGGCCATTGGCCAGCGAGAGGCCCAGAATGCCGTCGAACGGAAAGTGGTTGAAGTCGGACGATGTTTGATTCACAACGCCAAAATGGAACCGATCCAAAACCATGTCGGCAATGGCGACGGAGTCGGTAGCCTTGGTACCCTGGACGGAGCCCGAGCCGTATCGAACGGAAAAGCCGCTGGGGTCGGCCTCGTATGTGTTTGAGTCGTCGGGACCAAAGGATGCGTGAAGATCACAGGCCTCCGACGTGCAGTTTGAGCTCATGACCCAGGACGTCGCCGCACCCGTATCGATGAGCATGAACATCTTCTTGCCCTCAGATCCAAAGCCGGCTTGAAGAAAGTAAGAGAAATCCGAGCCGTCCTGATAAATGCCGACACTGTTCGTGTGAGTAGTGGCCGCCGGCTTGATAACACGGTACGCATTCTGCCGCTTTTCCAAACCTTGCCCCGACGGTAATGTGTCTTCCGGCTGACGTCCAGTATACTTTGCGATAAGGCGGTTGACTTCCCGGGCTATCGAGTCTGAGTCTGGGTTTCGATGCTGTTTAACCGTGGAGATTAGAATGAATCGAACAAGGCGAACAAGGCCGAGGTCATGAGTTAGCGTCGGAACTTACGGAAGTAATCGAAGTGCGCTGGCGAATGGGAAATGCACGGGTTCTGGCTCTTCTCGGGACCGCCACGGCGTCTTCTGTTGAAGGAGCATCTCCGCTAACTTGTTCTCTCTTCTTCGTGGTTGTGCAGGTACTGTCCTCGTGGCACCGATAGCTCGGAAACCAGGGAAAGAAGGCGTCGGAGAGAGACACACAGAGTGAGAGCTGCAATAGCAGCAAAGCGTAACGCATGACGCCACGATCAAGTCTGGTTCACCGACCCGACTGATACGACCGGGCAGACAGCAACTGCAGGACCAGAGGGCTATCTATACGTAATTCTGGAGACAGAGAGTGATGGCCAAGTAACATTCCTATGTTTTGTGGGTGCGTGGTGTTTGGCAAACCGAGAGGTGACATCCAACGAGCTGGTTCAGCCGACTTGCTTGTCACGCAGGAGATGCTGTTGGGTTTGTACTCGGGAGTGCTGAGAACCTGGCGACTTTTTCGGATGTGCCAGGCTCCGGGGCGAAGGAGGATTTTGATATTAGAGATTATGGACGTGGCATTGACGGCGAAGCAGTGAGGCTTTATCCTGAATTCGAAATGCGAAGAGAAATGCGTCGTACGAGAGGGCGAATTCGACAAAATCTGGCGCTTAGCAATGAGGGAATAAGAACGACAAAAATAACTCCGCAATGATGATTGATGATGCTCGATTATACAGAAAAATGGAATGAAAAATGTCGAGTCGGAGACAGTTGCTGAGAAAACAAAGGACGTATTTGCTGTAAGACGAGGACGCCGCCGAACCAAGCCAAGATATACAGCAAAGAACCGGTGCAAGAACTGAAACCGAGGCGGCAGGGAGAGGGGCAAAAAAAGAGAAGACAAAAAAGGAACGGCCGAACTAAGTGAGGGACGCCGAAGGGGAACGGGACGAGGAGGCGGATAACGAGGGTCGAGGGTCCCGTGAGAACAGGAAAGGAACAAAGAAGGGGAGGAGAGGGAGAAGGAGAAGGCCAAGAGGGAGAATAAGGTAGGTAGGCTACGGGTGTAGTGGAAAAGGGAAAAGCCATCGGGGGAAATGGACGAAGCTAGGGCACTTTCGGCCGCAGGTCCATAGAAGAACCGCTGGTAACGCGACAGCGGTCCTCCACACAACGCTCCAATAGTACCATCTACGCACAATACGACTGCAGAGGTACATACGTCCAGTGTATCCGCATGCGGAGTATGTATTATTCCGTAAAGGTCTTCGGCGACCAAGAGGGAAAAGGAAAAGGAACAAATTGGCTTACCCTGTGGCTGGCAGTTACGACCAGGGCCCATGCAGAGGTAAAAACGGCTCAATTGCTCCCATTGGTCTCGATATGCAGGGATTCGTTGACGGTTGTTGCAACTCCTTGTTCGCGTGCAGCTTACTGAATGGCACGGACCAGGTACTTGAAGGGACTTGAACTTTTATCTCGGTCTGGCTCTTATAGCAAGGCGAGAGGGCGTTAAGCGTCCGATTAAATTGTTAGCTGTTCAGACGAAATTATGTACCAAAGTCCTTCTCCTTCGGGGAATTGATCCTCCTCTGGTTCTCGGTTTCGACTATTCCCCATCTTATCTCTGCACGACCATTGGTCGCTTGAGACCGGGGATAGAACTACCTAGGTACGTACATAATCCCATGATTCGCCAATGTGACCCTGTCCCCGCCAGACGCTCGGCGCGACTGATCAGCGAACGCAAGTGATCGCCAACAAACTGATAACTTCGTACAATCGCCAACAGAAGAGAACGAAGAACTTTGGGATGTCGTTGTGAAGGCAACATAATGATGCAAGCGTCCATTACGCTTTGAGAGTGGCCCGAGACCCTCGACAACGTATCCATCACTCTTCGAGACGGCATCGTCTGCTGGCCCAAGCAACCCAAGATTCATCGGACCTAGCCTGACTCCGCCGTATGAGCACCTCACCACCCACCCCATCCGCCCAGATTTAGCCCCATCCCCGTGCAGTGTGTGTCCCCAACATCAACAGCCCGCGTCTGCCGTGCCACTTTGGCCTTCCGGTCGTTCCTGTTCCTCTCCAGGTCGTGGCCGGTTATACTTGAAGGCAATACGAGAGCAGGATGGCTTGCTGGATGAAGAGAACATAGTAGCCCGCGGCACTTTCGATGGCCTTATGGGTGACCGTGGTCAGATCTTGTAGGTGACGGCCAGTGCGTCAACTAGCTGCTGTGAAGGGTCTGGGTCTGAATCTCGATCCCCTGAACTTTCAACCAGCTATTGTCGCTGTACGAATATAATTAGTCTCTGCGCAGTCCGGACTGAAGGGAACGTCGACGGGCCTTAGCAAATGCAACATCATTTTCAGCTATCTTTCTAATAACCTCCCCTCTCGCTTCAATCATGCTTCCACGACTTAGTGAAAGAGTAAGGTATGTACACTGGGGCTACGGTGACAGGAATTTGGATATATATAAGGTATATGAAAGGAGAGACAAAAAAAAGGAGGGCTCCACTAAGATACCTCTGTGACATTGAACACTGATAAGAGCTCCATGCACAGTTATCTTGTGACAACTTATGTGGTTACTATACAGTACGCAAACTGCTCTGCGGTAAGTATCTCTAATCATTCCAATCCAAACCAGAGAACTTTCGTACTCGTAGTCGTCGCATCTTGTCCGATCACCAATCCATCTCAGGTGCTCCATCCCGTCGCGATATGATCAATGGGTCCTCCCGATCACTTTCTGAGGGCTCTCAGATCCTCCGCAGCTCGTGGCTGGTCTGGTAGCCGTCCTATCTCGTACATACGTCCGCGTTGGGTCTGCCCATCTTGCAGCCATGGTCAATCTAAGCGATGGTCTACAACGACCAGCTCCGGCACCTCAAGCAGTCCCGCGAAACCATTCTACGTGACGACACCTATTTTCTACGTCAATGCATGTACGGTATTCCCTTCCCCCGTCCCGCTCTGTCGTCCTGGGGTCTCGGCCAACGGCTAACACGATCTCGCCCGGTCCTTCCAGCACCACATGTCGGTCACATGTATAGCATGGTACTCGCCGATGCCATCAAGCGCTGGCATGTCCTCCGTGGGCGCAAGGCCCTCCTATGCACCGGTACCGACGAACACGGCATGAAGGTCCAGAGAGCAGCGGCCCAGCAGGGCATCCCTTCCAAGGAGTTCTGCGACTCCAACGCGCAAAAGTTTCGCGAATTGGCCGCCCTCTGCGGCATGGACAACGACTTCTTCGTGCGCACCACGGACCAGGACCACATTTACGCTGTCCAGCACTTCTGGTTCATGCTGAAAGAGAACGGTTACATCTACGAGTCGAAGCATTCCGGGTGGTACTGCGTGAGCGACGAGTGCTTCTACTCCGAGACCGAGATCGAAAAGACGGCAGTACCGCAGACGGGCAAGACCATCATGGCATCCATTGCCAGTGGAAACGAGGTCGAATGGATTGAAGAGAAGAACTATCATTTCCGCATGACCGCCCTGCGAGACCAGCTCCTCCGTTTCTACGAGGAGAACCCGGACTGGATCGTGCCGAGGGCGAAGATGAACGAGGTGGTCCATTGGGTCAAAAACAACCTGGAAGACTTGTCTATATCGAGACCCGTCAGTCGGCTGGACTGGGGCATCCGCGTGCCGGACGACCCGTCGCAGACCATCTACGTATGGGTCGACGCGCTCATCAACTATCTCACCAAGGCCGGCTTCCCCGCCTGGGCGCCGGGCCAAGAACAACGAGGCGGGTGGCCTGCCGACGTGCACGTCATCGGGAAGGACATCCTGCGCTTCCACGGCGTTTATTGGCCGGCGCTGCTCATGGCCGTGGGTATCCAGCCGCCCAAGCAGCTCTTGAGCCACGCGCACTGGACCCTGGGCAAGCGGAAGATGTCCAAGTCGCTGGGCAACGTCGTCAACCCGTTCTTCGCCATCGAGCGGTGGGGCGTGGACACGATGCGGTACTTCATGCTGCGGGACGGCGGCATCGAGAACGACGCCGACTACGAAAACTCGCTCGTCTTTGCGCGGTACGAGAAGGACCTCCGGTCCATGCTCGGCAACACCCTGAGCCGCATCACGCGGAGCGCGCGGTGGGACGTCGCCGAAGCGGTCGCCTGGGCGCGCGCCCACGAACACAAGACGGGCTCCCGCTACCGCGAGAAGGGGTGGGCGAAACTCGCGGAGCAGGTCGACGCCACGCCGCGGGCCATGGCGGCGGCTATGGAGGAGGGTGGACCGAACCCCGGCGTCGCCATCCGGGCGGCCATGGAGCTGCTGGCCGAGGCGAATCGGTACTTCGCCAGCCGGGAGCCGTGGGACGCGACCAAGGTGCCCGATGCCGAGTCCAGGAACAAGATTGTTTTCCACGCGGCCGAGGCGGTGCGGGTAGCTGGCATCCTCATGCAACCCTTCATGCCGACCAAGATGGCCCAGCTACTGGACATTCTCGGAGTGCAGCCCGACCGGCGGACGTTCGACCACGCGGTCTTCCGGGGGGACCTCGACTACGGCGTGCGTAAGGAAGGGGGGAAGTTGCCCAAGGGCAAGTGGGCTGCTTTATTCCCGCCCGTCGTTCCCGAAGAACTGGACTCGGCGTGACATGCTTCTGTGGTGGGAGATCTCAATGACGCCTTGCCCCCTTCGGAACGATATGTATTTCTGTAACAGTAGTAAGTAGACCTGAAGCCCATGTAAATTCGTGTACAATTGCCGAATATACACACCGTCACTGGAGAAATAGATAACTGGGCTCTGCCCGACTGGGTGTCTCTTCGCCCTTTGTTGCTAGAAAGCCGCACGCGACTCGAGACGTTCCAACAAGTCCGAGTCTCGGTATCCTGCCTGGTCCAACATCCCCATCACGTAGTGCTCGACCTCGTCTCCTCTCGCTTCACGCACAAGTCTCCGTCGCATCTCATCTCCCAACACGGCCAGGGAGAAGCTCCGCTGCAACCAGGACGGGGTCAGACCAGTTATCCTTCTTCAGGGTGCCAATGACCCGGCGTACGTAGTGCTGGCAGTTGGCCTGGAGGAGCGAGTATGTCGTGCCTTTGTGGGGCGTGACCATGCCCCCTTCGTTGCTGCTCAACCACCAAACGAAGCCGCGAAGGATCCATTGGACTTGGATTGCAAACGCACATTAGCAGGCCGGCAACAAGCAAAGAATGCCGTATGTCGGCAAGCCGTCCCCTGCAAAGGTGATGGCCACGATAACCCGCATCTGGACTTGTGTCTTTCCGTTTCATACTGCCGCCTGGGAGGTCGCATGTCAATCCGTCAGCGAGATGGTGAACGCCCCAGCGGGAGAGGAGCAGACTAAGCTGATTGGAATATGGAGGAATTCCAAGCTGTCTCAGTTGTCTCAGGCAGGCATTATAGGAAGTCTTCACATGGCGGATTTCTTTTGAAAAGAAAGAAAAAAAAAGAAGAAAAAGGAGGAAGGAAGAAAACGACGATGGCCACAGGCGTCGGTGGATGAACTATGGATGGAGTACAGATGCCAACGCGTATTCTTCTTTCCCTCGGCAAGGGAGCGGTGATGAGTGCCACGGTGGTCGGTTCGTTTTCGTGGCCGGCCTTGGTAGGGGTATCCGTCGTGCCGTTCACGATGATCCGCATTGCCTGGGTGGCCCTGCGGGAATGGAGCATCTACTTCTGGCTGGGCGGCTACGTAACGTCGTTTTCATCTGGGACCGCGCCCGTATGCTATCGAGGACTTTGTGAGCTAACTGTCCGGCTAATGGGCAACGCCGGTTCAGATTGCCGGTTGCTGTTCCGCGGCTTTCCTGGTCGCTTCTGTCGTTTACTTGACAAGCATGCTTCGCCTTTGGCATTCTGTATGGCGTCACAATAATTCCATCACCTTGTCTCCATGAGGATTTGGCTCTTGGGTTTGTTGGATATCGGCTTTGTGAATGACAGCGGACAAGTCTTGGTTTGCAGTTGAGAGTCGCAATAAAATGAGGTCAAATGGCACCCTTTTCGCCGCCCCCGGCAACGGGTGCTTTGAGATCTGTTTATAATTCTCCACAAGTTTAGTGTTGTATTGTTGGGACACCAAGACGGTGTTGGTGTTGGCGATCATTATTCTGCGATTTTTTTTGTTTCCCCTCTTCACAAGAAGAGGGAAGAAAAGAATGTGGATGGGACTTTTTTTTATTTAGGGCCGGGGGGGTTTGGGCCCGCTGGTCCAACTTCACTCCAAAATCCCACGTGTCTAGCGGCGGTAGAACACCTTCCAAAAAAAAAAAAAATGAAGGTCAACGAACACACTGGTGAGCTCGAAGTGGATGATCATGACAGATAAAAATAAACCCGAAACACGGGACAGCCAAGCTGACAGAACTGCAGCAATTTTGACACCTCGGGTGGTGCTGGTCCCGTACGAGGCGCGACATGTGGCCAAGTACCATCGCTGGATGAGCGATACCGTACGTTGCGGCCCTTTCACTTCTCTCCGGTATTTTTTTATCCTAAATTTCGAATCACAGGAAATCCAGGCGGCCACGGCGTCTGAGCCCCTTTCGCTGGAGGAAGAGTACGAGAACCAGGAGTCCTGGCGACAGGCGCAAGACAAGCTTACCTTCATTCTGTGCCGGCCGGTAACCCAGCGAGGTGCGATCGACGGACGAGTGACTGCGGGGGAGGTGGACGGTGAGGAGGCGATGCTCGGGGATGTGAATTTCTTCTTGTACCCTTACGATGGTGATGAGGATGGCGACGAAGAGAGAAAGGAAGAGCAAGGGCAAAGGCAAAGGCAAAGGGATCTGATCGGCGAAGTAGACGTCATGGTTGCCGAAGGAGAGTGGAGGGGCAAAGGCGTGGGGTTTGCGGCGGTGACGGCGCTCATGAACTACCTTTACCGGCATCTGGATGGGATATTGGAGGAGCACGTCCGGGGAAATGGTCCTGCGCAAGGAGGACCGAGTACGTCCTCCTCTCGACCGCGGCTACGGAGTCTCGTGGCCAAGATCAAGGAGGGGAATCGGAAGAGCATCGCATTGTTCGGAAGGGTGGGCTTCGTGCAGCGAGGCGGTGTGAACTACTTTGGGGAGTTGGAGATGGTGCTAGATGACTTCGAGGGGTTCATGTCTCGCGTCCTCGAGGAAAGGGAGAAAGGAGAGGGAGACGAGGGGTCATGGGGCAGGGAGTTGGCGGGGGAGTATCAAGAGGTGGTATATTCTAGGATGTAATGCGGTTAGGTGCGGGCGGGAGAGCGAGCATGGCTAGACCATGAAGAGACGAGAGAGCGGAGGTCGAGGAAGAGGAGGAGGGAGGATGGATCATAGGGGGAGGTGAAGGACGGTGATGGTGGGCCACATGAGGTTTCACCGAGGAGCAGCGCTAGGCACGAATTGACGTTGGGGAGATTTTCCCGGGACGTACCGAGGATTCAACGTCACAACGCTACCTTAAGGTACCTATTCAAATGCCGTGATGTCCCGTACCATATTCACTGTCGACCGAAGAATCCAGGGGCAGGACAGGGCCGGCTATTATCGGAAGCCTTGCCGAGACCCCATGAAAAGATGTACTACGTACATATGACTGTACGAAGTAAGGTACGGTAATGGAAGTACGGTCACATATTCAAATGTAAGGTACCAGACAGGACGCATCCTCTCCCATGATAACCTCAACGAAAAGCGCTAGTCGAAACATTGTATCGTCTAAGGATACCTACCTAGGTACCTAGGTAAGGTAGGTAAGGTAGGCGTGATCGATGGAGTACCTTAGGGAGGACACTAATAGTTCTAGGGCTGACACGTGGGTCAAGGTATGGAGGACACCAGTATGAAAGAACCCATTGCTTTCTCTGCCCGGTCCGATCTCGCCCCAAGCTTCCCGCCTCCCGAAGCTATACCTATCGAGAGGAACGATAAGAACCCTTAAAAATAAACGACAAATTCAGGGGTAATCGACTCGGCAGGGATATCTAGACGTGTCTTATGGTGCGGCGTCGTGATTGACCTACGGAGAAGAAAGAACTGGAATACGCGAAGAGGCAGGGAACTATTCACTTCGTACCGTCACAATCCCTATTCTTTCTTACCATCCATTGGCATTGCGTCACCCAATGATAAGGTGAAAGGAAGGTGAGCCACCCGCCCGGTTTTCTATCGCGAAGTTTCCCGAAAATCTTCGTACACACCTTTTTAAATCCAACCTTCTTCCTGCTTGGTTCTCGACTTGTTCCACACCTACGCCTTGGACCCGATATAGTTTCCACTTTTACTTTCTCGGAAAAGGCAGGTAAATGTTCGACAGTTAGGACGTTATTAATTAATTACTTGTTCTCTTCCAGTGTCTTCTTTGCATCATCCGGGACCTCTCAAACTCCCTAAGGTACTGAAAGGGCACAAATATGTACATGCGGATACCTGAGTGGAGTATCCATGTACTTCGAAGGTACCTACAGGTCGGCTGTAGGTACCTTATTATTCTCACTCCTCAGTCCACCCGACGGGCCCCTTCTCGTCCCAACCGGTCTTCTCTCGGTTCCTGTTATCTTCGTCTTACCCTATACTTGGCTCTTGTTTACCCTATAGTTTCCCTCTCGTTACCCTATAGAAATGTCCCCCTGCCGTGCGCCACGCCCTTCGTCATGCAATGTAAGGTAGCATGCGGCTCTCATGGTAAAGTTGTAAGTAACCCCTGTTTACATTACATGTCGGTCCAGACTGACCTCTACCTTTACGGTAGGTATTTTCAACTTTGACTCTCCAAGTTATGAAGTACTTCTCAAAGTCTGACGACAGACGGTTGCAAGTCCGGTACTTTGTTGGTCGTATAACCACAAAGGTATTGAGATCAAACCTCTTTGTCGTTTTGTTTTGTATTTCGTAAAAGAACGGGATGACACGGTGTGTTTTGAGAGCGTAGAATACCTAGATAAGGCGCCTGTTCCCTCGTCCCACAGCTCCGAATCCCCCCCCTTCAAACGAGTCAATAGCAACTGCCAACAACTATCAGATATACGGAATACCATACCATATTAAACCTCCAGACCATACTTTACCTACCTCACTTACACTGGTTGACTATCAGTTCCATTGTATATCAACCGCCTCTCACATCAATTTACTTCCGGCCCCCTAAATACTGGATACTATCAGGATCGTTACTCGGTATCCTCGAAACCGTTGCTGTACAGTTCCGCCGCGATGGGCTCGGTCGACGCCGGGGCAAAGCTGCCATGGATAGAGACGCCACTTATCGCTTCGGCCCAGCTCTCGCGGGCTGCTGAATGGTAAGTTGCTACCACTACTATCTCATTACTATCCAAGCCCGAGTCAAAAGCAATGATCGTGAGTTAACTATCCCGCAGTAACATTTTTCTAAAACTCGAGAACCTCCAGCCCTCGGGCTCCTTCAAGTCCCGTGGTGTCGGCAACTTTACCCTCCGGGCCGCCGCCGCCGCCGCCGCTTCCCCGTCTCCAGATGTTCACTTTTACTGCTCCTCCGGTGGCAACGCCGGTCTTGCCTGCGCCACCTCGGCCCTTGCCCTGAACCGTTCCGCCACCATCGTAACCCCCACCACCACCTCGGCCCTCATGATTTCCAAGCTGAAGCTTCTTAATGCCCACGTCGAGCAGTTTGGCAACAACTGGGCCGAAGCTGACAAGCACCTGCGCGAGAACCTCCTCGCCAAGGACCCGAACGGCGTCTACGTCCCCCCGTTCGACCACCCTCACGTCTGGGACGGCGCCGCCACCATGATCGACGAGCTCGTCTCCCAGTTCCCCCGCGATCTCGACCTCCACGGGCTGGTCTGCTCCGTCGGCGGCGGCGGCCTCCTGAACGGTCTCTTCCAAGGGCTCGAGGCCTTCGAACGCGACCCTTCTGGCTCGCCTCCCTGGCCCCGCGGTAAGCCCCCCTCCGTCGTCGCCGTGGAGACCTGCGGTGCCCACAGCCTCCACGCTAGCATCGAGGCCGGCGAGCACGTCACCTTGCCGGGGATCACCTCCATCGCCACCAGTCTCGGCGCTGTTCGCGTCTCCGACAAGACCTGGGAGTGGGCCGAACGCAAAGCCGTCCTCGGGCCGAAGAGGGAGGCCAAACGGGCTGCTGCTGCTGCTGCTGCTGCTGCTGCTGTCTCCTCTTGTGCCGGTGCTGCGGGACTCGAGAGCGTCACTGTCAGCGATGCCGAGGCTGCTCTTGCGTGCGTGCGGTTTGCTGACGATGCCCGCTTCCTCGTCGAGACGGCTTGCGGCGCCACTATCGCCGTCTGCTATAATGGGGAGCTGAGACGGACACTAGGTAGGGGGCTCACCGATGCGGAATGGCGGGAGAAGAATGTTGTGCTCGTTGTGTGTGGAGGGTCCGGTGTCAGCTTGGAGATCCTTGAGGGGTATCGCGAGAAGTATGGCGACATGGTCCAGGCAGGAATTCCCGCACCCTCCTGAGCATCCCATGTACTACTCTTTTGTTTTGTTGGCGTTTTTTTGATCATGTCCACATAATCTGGGAATTTTAATAGCTGGGGTTTCTGGGAATACTACAGAGAGAAAAAGAAAGAAGAGAAAAAAGGGGAATATTACGGAGGATGAATGAGCTCACAGAATAATTAGCATAAGGTACCTACCACTTTTACCTGTCTTTACCTGCCTTTGATTCTCAGAGGAAAACCGATTCTAAATTTCTTCCTGGCTTCGAGATCTTACCTGCCCTTGGCTTTCCCTCTTCTGCTCCCTGCTGCCGCTTTCCCCTTGCCCCGGCCGCTTGACCCTTCCCTCTTACTTTCTCTGGCTGGACAGACACCATAGATAAGGTAGCTTAGTGAGGTCAGTCGCTACCTGCTAGGTCGGTAGGTAGTTTGTGACTTACACTTCCCTCGCTGCATATCTGTCTTCGCCTTCTCGCCTTCTCCTCAAGCCGCCATTTACTCCTAGGCTTGATTCGCGCCGTTGATCTCTCAAGAACACAACTAGATCCAGCCATTCTTTTCGATGCCAGAATATCGTTGCATGTCTACCATCTTGCTGCTGATTCAAACAGGCCAGCACTCTACACCACATCTCTTGTTAAAGAGTTTCGAAAGGATTCTTTGAGAACGAACTCGACTCTCCCAGGGACAGAAGATCGAGTCATCTGATATTTTCATTCCCTTCACAAAAGGAGCATTGGCCATCGTCCCTTCCTCGCACTGAACGGAGTTTGTTTTGTTTCAGGGAACAAACATCCCATCAGCATCTATTTGCGCTTCCCCATATACCCAACTGCATGGCACTTTATCTTCTCATTGATCTTATTCTTAAATATTCTCATCTTACAGAAGTTTTCCGGGGCATGGCTATTATCCAGAAGAGCCACCGTACCGGCAGTCGTTTAACATTGAAGGAAGGCAGCCCAGAGCTCAACGTGACGTGCCCGTCTACAATGTCTACTGCATCGGCGGCCACTTCGAGGCGCCAAAGCCGTACGAATGCCCGCACCGCTCTAGGGAAGCGGAGGATTCCAGCGCCAGATGCTGGCGAATCTGAAAATGATGACCGTCCTGTGAGTTTATGAAGAGAACACCAGCAAACCTCACCTTCTTCCCACTTGTAAGAAGAAAGTGGGATGCTGATAAGAAGGGACGGCCGGCAGCGCAGATACAAAAAGCCCAAGGCGAGCGAACTTCTCTCCATACTCGACAACATGTCAGACATGGAAATGCCTCGCCCTAACGGGACACCGGGTCATGGCACGGTAAGCTACACAGCACGACAGGGGGGCTCAGAAATCCCCGCCCTGTATGAGGCGTACCACAAGAAGCTGGAGGTGCTCAAGGTCAGTATACGCAAGAAGGCCAAACGGGAAAAAGAGGTCGCCGAGAAAACCAACAAGACGGTTTCGCATAACAGGGGTGATCGGAGAAACAAAATAGGAAAACCCAAGGTCACTCTCAGTCGTAAGGTGGTGAGGAAGAATCCCCAGGGAGACCAAAGCAAACGCAGGGATAAGCTGGCCAAGAATCGAGACATTCCTACGATAATCGAAGACGATGTCTGCGAAGCCAGTCTGGAGGAGGACCTTGAAGATCTTGAAGACTGGAGGAAGAAGGATCTACAAGAAAGAACGTTTCGCCTCAGTCTGCTTTACCGCAAGGTGCCTCGAAAGTGTCACTTTCTTCAGCTGCCCCTCGAGATTCGAGAACAGATATGCGGCTACCTCCTCGAGGCTCCGGGACCTGTCCGCGTCTTCGAGGGCTGGTCCAAGGTCCATAGGCACAAGCGCCAGACACTTGAAACGGCGATTATGCGCACAAACTCGCAGATTGCTGACGAGTGCGTGCGCATCCTCTACGGACGTAACACTTTTGAGTACTTGGTCCGCGACAGTTCCGGGGTTGAGCCTAGTTCCTCTCCTGACAGTTACCAGGGAGATGACACTGCCGTCGATTCGGATTTGGACTATGACGGTGAGTACGAGGATAACGACGGCTACCCGGATCATGAGGGCGACGAATACGAAGACGCACCCAGCCGTTGTCGTCGGTCACAAGCCGTAGGGAACAATGCTGCAAGGCTGAGTGTCGCGAAGAGAAGAAGCACCAGAACCTTGGGCAAGAAACAACCGAACTACGACGACGCCGATAGTTCACCCTCCCCCGCTTCCCCAGTTTCTCTCCCCCCGAGTGGCTCCAAGATGCACTCCAAGGTTCCCGCCCACGAGGTCTTCAACCCCAATGTTGAGATCAACGTAACCAAGTTCGGACACCACTTCCGACACATTCGGATCAAACTTGAAAACGGTCGAACCGGCCCTTATTACCGCGCACGCATGGCCGCCGCCATCGCCACGTTTTCACACCTCAAGCCGCGTCGAGCCAAGTTGCACACCATCGACATTGAGATCACGCCCACACGACAGAACCACCAGAAGCAGCAGCAACAAGGCCAAGAGGCGGAAGACAACAATCGCGACCTCACGTTTCTTGATTTCTTCGATCCCCAAGCTGACGTCTTGCGTGCCCTCCGCGTGCTACCGTGCCAGTTCATCCGGGTGGTGGTTAATACGCATGCTGGTCCCAGGGATATCGTGGTCGACCGGCGCCATGCCGAGAAGGATATTGGGGCCGGTGATGTGGTCGTGCAGGCGCAGAGGAAGCGGTTGGCCGGGTTGGCGCGGCGGATCCTCGAGCAGCTTCCGCAGACGATTCGGCAGGTTTGGCTTGCGCATGAGGTTCAGGGGTCTCATGACATATGGGATCTCTCTGATACGGACGAGGAAGAGGGGATGTGGGATTGAAAAACATAGGTGACCGTCATCGATGCAAGTTGGTTAGGCTTTATTACCGGGGCGGGTTTGAGAGGCTGAGACGCCCCATACGGGCGATTCAAACGGCGCTGTAATCTTGTCTCAGGGGACAGTGGATGGGAAATGGGCGTTCAGAGGCACGGGCAGACTTGGGGAATTGGCTTCCTCTTCTTCTTCTTCATCTCGGGTCTCCAGTTATCCTAGTTTCTTGGGTCTTGCATCGTCAGCATCGGTGTACTTGCAGCGTTGCTTTCTCACAGGGTTCTTGGCGAATGGTGGATTCCCAACTTCCTAGCTCCAAGGGGGTATATCACACACCTCGCACTTTAATCCGAAATAATACAGTTGCTGACTATCGCCCTTTCTTTCTCCTCTTTCTTCTTTGTCCCTTCGATCACACCAATCTTCGCCCATCGCTCCTTGTCATGAAGTGGCAATCTTAACCCTCGAGACCTCCAATGTCTCGGTGTCGATGAGGACCAGCTCCTTTGTTTCGGCGAAGGAGGGCACAGTTACGAGCCGTACAACCTGCCCTTCCGGTCCGTGAATGACCTTGGTCGAGAATTCAGGTTGACAGCCGATAAAGTAGACGTGAGGAGTTGTCTTCATGACAAACGGATCGTTATCCTGGAAAGGATAGCTCCCTGATCTTCCGGTTAGTACGGAGACAAAATCCAAATAATTTACATCTCAGATCAGGAAAAGTTGAGAAGGAAAAAACAAAAAAAAAAAAAGAAACTCACAAAGTGTGTCGGGGGCTGTCGGCGCAATGCATCTCCACCGACACATGGCCTCCATCATACCCAGGCGGTCCTCACTCTCGACATACTTGAACACGTCGTCGACGTTCTGGCCCCCGGTTCCGAGGAACCTCCACCCGTCCACTTCGGCTTCCCATGGGTTCGTCGAGTTGTCCAGCCAGCCCGCTTCAGCTTTGGAGCCGGGCCCTGCCAGGGACGGAGGGGCGCACCACGATCTCGAGCGCGGGAACATGGCGACATGGATGGGCTGCTGCGGGTAACTCGCGTTGGCCGGGTCCTGGGCCCCCGGGAGGAGGGTAACAGGCATGCAAGGGAGGAGTTCGGACAGGAACTCGTCCAGGAGCTGGCTGGGGAGGGGGTTGTAGGACGACGAGTCGTAGCCGTACTTCTTCGTGCTCGGCGCGGGAGGCTTCTGCTGGCCGTTCGACTGGCCGCCTACTTGTGTCCTATTGTCGGTTGCGGAGGTGGTGGAGATGGAGTTGCCCGCAATGATGAGACGAGAGATCTTGGCGAGCTCTTCTCGTTGTGTATTTTGGTCGAGGGCCTCGCCGAGGAGGTACTCGTGTAAGAGATCCAGCTCAAGAGCGTATGATGGGTCGGTCCCGGAGAAGCAGAGGCCGGATACGATGGCGATTTTGTTCCCTTTGTTCCCCTTCAGAGGAGATGGGCTGTCCATCATTTCTTCGTCTTCGTCCCACGCCTGGGTCTTCCCCTTGGCGTGTCCGCCGCCCCCGGATATTGTCGGTGGTTTCGTGAGCGTCCATCGTTGGGGTTGCGGAGCCAGGTCAGGAAACTTGATATCGATGACCTCAATCTCGCCGTTGATATTCTCGGTGCCCATGACGGCGATGATGCAGCCCGTGACCAAGTGAACGCTCTTCAAGACATTCCCTACCAGCCTGACTCGACCCGAGTCGTCCTCCAGTAGGACTTGGTCCTGGCCATCTTCAGAGTAGTACCTGTCCGTCGTGATGGGCGCAGAGATCCAGCGCTGTAGCGTGTCAGCCGCAAGTAAGATTCTCGCCGTGCTGCGAAGATATCGATGAACCCACATCTTTTGACACGTCCTCTAGGATATTCGGCTTGAGTGGCATGTCCATGTAGACAGTACCGGAAACCCAGCATAGCTCGCCCTGACGAATGTCCAACACTCGATCAACCTTCTTGGCGGTTTCTCCGCCAATCACTGTGCCGCTCCATGTTTCCGCTGCGATTTTCTCGACTGCTGGCTTGATGGTGACGAGACGGAGAAAGTAGGTATCGGCGAATTGCTGTTTGTATGATCTATCTTTCTTCAGGAAGAAAGAATCGAGCGGCTTATAGCTCGATGGCGCTCTTGATACTTGCGTTTTCTCTATGTCTCTAATAGTCATGTGTGTGAGCAAATGCCATTGGCATCCTGTAGGGATCGTCAGTTCATCGAAGGGGCATATAGGGAAACGTACGAGGGCTTTTTTAGGAGACCGGCCACCTCTTCGAGGGTCACCATACTTTCAACAAAATCTTATCTCCCGTAACTTGAGAGAAGAATGCTTCCGACAGTGGCCAATGTTTGAAGTTCGAAGTTGGATGAAAGTAAAAAAAGACTTAAAGGGGAGATACTGGTTGCCCTGACCTAAACGCGTCTTAGCATCCCAGATACGCGATTGGCGATTTGCGGTGTACCGTTGTAAAGTGCCCGCCCCACATTGAAGTGGCACGGCAGAAAGTCGTGGTGGCTTTGTAGAGTGGGGCAATGTGGCTTGGGCGGGGCTACCGGCGACTGTGGGGTATTTTAGACTAAGGTACCTTACCTAGGTAGTACTAGTACGGGTACCTACGCTCCGTACTACCTTCTCTCCCGACGTACCTACCTTGCTTGACTCGTCACTTCAGCTCATTGTCATGTGCTCGTCGCGGGGCAATGGACAGGCCAACAGACCACCTCCCTTTCTTGGTAACCGCCGACTCTCCCAAGCCCAAAAATGATCCTCCATACGGTAACTTTTTTTTTTCTCCTCTTCTTTTTTCTCCGTCATATTCATCTCTCGCCTTGTCCCCTTCCTATTCAATCTATTCCCCGTACCATAAATCTCGTCCAGTTCCCTTCCTCTTCAGTCTACATTGCTCACTACCGTGACCTCATCGTACTGGACCTCCAGCTACTCTCACAATGGCCCCCAAGGAGGCTCTGCCAACTATAGAGACCAGCGCACTCTCTTACACCTTTCCTGACTACTCGACCGGCATCAGCGACATAACCCTCTCTCTCCCGGTCCAATCGCGGACCCTCCTCATCGGGGCCAATGGAGCCGGCAAGACCACCCTCCTCCGTCTCCTGGCCGGCAAGAGGTTGGCACCAGCAAACACCATTGCCATTGGCGGCGTCGACCCATTCAAGGAAGGTCTAGAGGGTGTGACGTACCTGGGCCTGGAGTGGGTGCTCAACCCCATCGTCCGCACCGACATCTCCGTGACAGAGCTACTCCGGTCCGTCGGAGGCGACGCATACCCGGAACGGCGCGACGAGCTCATCGGCGTTCTCGACATCGACACCCGCTGGCGCATGCACGCCGTGAGCGACGGCGAGCGTCGCCGCGTGCAGCTCGCCATGGGCCTGATCCGGCCCTGGACCGTCCTCCTCCTCGACGAGATCACCGTCGACCTCGACGTCCTCAGCCGCGCCAACTTCCTCTCCTGGCTCCGCGCCGAGACCGAAAAACGTGTCTGCACCATCGTCTACGCTACCCATATCCTCGACAACCTCGCCGGCTGGCCTACGCACCTCGTACACATGCACCTCGGCACCGTGCGCGAGTGGGGCCCCGCCGAGCAGTTCCTCGAGGGCCTCGATGCCCGGAGCGGCAACAGTACGCTTGGGGAGCTCGTTCTGGGCTGGCTTAGGCAGGATCTCAAAGATCGGGGCCCTCGCACCAAGGTGGTCATCGGGCCCGAGGGGAAGACATATGATGCTGGTGGCTATGGCGGCTATGGGGACGAGTCGCATCATATGAAGTGACCCGAAGAGTGAAACTCCAACTCAAAATCTTGCCCGAGGCCGTGAGGCGGAAAAAGAAAATATGGGAAGGATGCGCTTGACATCAGGCCATCAAGTGGCCTCCTGGTGCAGTGGGAAGGCGTCTTTTTTCGACACCCAGTATTTCGCGTATGCTGCAAAGAGAATCATGTGATAGACCGGGGTTTCTGGAGTCGGCCTTGAGAGGATTTTGGGTTTTCTTTGGACGGCATCCGGCATCTTTTAAAGGACTCGGATTCAACACGATATGGATTTCCCGGCAGGCCAATGGGTATTTATAGGGGCGATACCATTTATTTCATGGTTGGTCGTATGAGCAAGGGCATCCTCAACTTGCTCTTCGCGGCGTTCGGTTGCACTTGTTCAACAACGGGCATACCTGCTAGATTTTTCATTTTAAAATTTTCATGATTTCGGCGCAACTGCGCTGAGGCAGCGACTTCAGAACCCCTACTGTTCCGTACCGTAGCTGATAGCTGATCTTGTCGTTGTCGTTCCGTTGATTACCAGTCTATCTCACTCCTGGTACTAGTACACCTAGCACAGCTTTGTATCAACTCAGACTAGATTTGAACTCGGCTGACTCGACTGGCTAGGCTGGCTGGAGGTACGGGGCGCACTCTGCCGCCCCTTTATCACATTCCTCATCAGCTCGCTGATACCCCCGAAGCCGTGGCGGTCGAGCGTAACGAGCACCTGTTGCCGGTACTCGTTCCACTCCAGCCGCAGACCCCGGGCCCTAGCCAGTCGCTGCAGGCTGCTCTGCGTTACGGGGCCACCGTGTCGCGTAGAGATGGCCCTCTTGTTCTTCTCCAGCGCCTCGTCCTCGAGCGCGAGGACACACGTCATGGACTGGAGGCTCAGGACGGGCGAGTGCGACAACCCGAACAGTACCGGCAGAACGAGGTCCATTCCCAGGTCCTCGACGTAGCGGTGGTAGCGCGCCGAGGTCTGCGGGGAGGATAGGCAGGCGAGCGCGTGGTTGTCGGAGGAGTTGAAGGCCCGGCCGCGCCAGATGCAGTTGCACAGGTCCATCAGGAACCCGTTGTAGGTTTGTAAATCAGAGGCCCCATACGCCTTACGGTCTCTAGCCATGGCGGCGTCGAACGAGGTCTTGTATTTGGCCAGGATTCCAGCGAGCCGGGATATGTTCCCGAGAGAAGGGGAGAAGAAGACGAGGTAGATCAGTTGGCGGGGTGGGTTGGCGATGCGGAGGAGGGGTTCCAGGACCGGATTCGACATGGTGCTGGCGACTTGCTCGTAGAATTGCAAGGCGGTGGAGTGCGTTGCCGTGCCCGGGTTGGTCTGGACGAGGGTGAGAGCGACGTTTCCGACGTGGACTTGGAGTTCCAAGATGGCGTGACATGGTGTTCCTGAGGCGACCGCTTCTACAGATTGTAGGTTGGAAGTCCAATTACGGAGGATATTCCTGTACATCTCCAGCAGTAAAGTCTGTGTTGGCAGGGTGTTGGGTAGACACTTCCCGAGCGGCCCGAACAATGCGTGGTAGAGTTCTGTCGGAATATGAAAGACAGGTGAGTAAAAGAGAGAGAGAAAAGGGGGGAGGGGGGGAGGGGATGCAACTGCGCACCTTTGAAATCCAAAAGCGGTGTGTACTGTAGAATCCGAAGAATCGGTTCCTGAGCATCAACACCATTCCAGTACCCAAAAAGTTTGGCAAGAAAGTTCAGAATCACGTTGGGAGATTCCTAGTCATGTCAGCCTCTTTTATTTGCCATTGGGGATCATGACATGACAGCCTCAACGCACCTTGACGCGGGAGACATAGTCTTCAAGGACTTCCATCGTGTCAACGAAAGTCTTCGTATCCGCGGTCCCGGTGAGCACATCGTCCAGAGCTGCCTCAACCCAGCGAACGATTCTCTGCGTAGTGATGTGGTCCTTCCTGAGCAAGACCAGTTTCTGAAGCAAGGGATCAGCCAAGACGGCGGCAAGCTGATTTGGCAGCTCGATCTTCTCCAGGTTGTTCACAAAGCGCTCGACATTGTCAATCTCTTCCAAGGTAACCGAGTTCTTCTCTCTATGTTAATAATGTTCTTGAAGAGGAACCTCGATGCGGGACGTAGTGGTCTCACCTCGGTCGCGTGAGACGTGTGCACTCCAGGGACCCCTGAAGGACGCCCTCCCCGTCCCCTGTGAGAAATGTGCCGGTCGACAGTGAAACCATTCTGATGCCTTAACTCGGTTTTGGTTGCCCTCTGAGCATGGGCCCTCTGAATCTCACCTAACCTTTCGCGCCATGCCAAGTCGGGGTGCTGCATTTATCAGTATTGGGACTTGGTTGAGAGGAAAGACACCGGCAAGATTGGGGGCTCACCTTAAAAGTTGAGGCCTTGCCCTTCACAGCTTCGCCTACAATAATTTCTGGGTAATAGTCCTTGTAGATTCGCAGAAGCCCAGTCAAGGCCGGGTCATTGCCTGTCTGCCGCGACAAGTTCAGGCTGTGTGTGTACTTTCGTCAGCTCGTTCAGTCCGGCCAAAGGCAAGCAGTTCCATAACGGTGTGAAGAAAGACTTTGGCGAGTTTTCGCCTTTTGCTTCTGACTTACATAGCTTGTATTCTAAATGGGCGGACATGTTTGCGTCGTGTGATGAGAGCTAAGACATGGCATAACTGTGGTCTGGAGAGAAGAGCGCAAAGCCCTCGTGTTTTAGTAGAACGATCCCACGTTGACCAACCATCCGCACACGAGAGGAACGAACCTGATAGCTGCGGTCTCCAACAGGTTGAAGAGCACAGGATACGCTTGGGACAGAATGGCAGGTCCATCAATGGTATGGTACACCATTACGAGCCATCTCAGGAGGCCAGCCTGAATCGGGAAAGGGGGTTTGAGCTCCCCATTGCCCAGGCAGCCGACAACCTTCAATACGGCATCGGGCGACAAGCGGGCGGCCGGATAGAGATTGTTAACGAGGGCATTCAAGCTAGCCTGATCGAGGTGGCTGGGCGTGGTGAGCAGGTCGATCAGCTCGTTCAGCGGGTCGGGGAGGAGACCGTGCTCGTAAGCCTTGGAGGCCAATTTCTGAACGGTGGGCTTGATGCTCGTCGCACGTTGCTTAGCGGGGACCCTGGATGCTAGAGGACGGATGGACGAGTGAGCCAGCGTCCTCCTCTAAATGCACAAAGAACTAATATTGAGAGGCAGGCAGGGGGGCAATGTTGAAGGGATGAGTTGAATGAGTACATCTATCTTACATACCCTCAGTCACGTCGGCGACGAGATGGCGGATTTCTTGGTCTCCATCGGATTCCATGTCGCGTTATATGCAATCAGCAGCCACGCATGTCGTGGAAAACAATCGTGCCAGAGACCTCTCAGAACCCGCCGTGCCTTACGGGATTCATTAGGGGCGTTATGGATACAGTCGAAAGATGCGGTGGGCAAGGCGCAGGCGCAGGAGGTCGGTCCTCCGCGAGTTCTGGATGCTGGGACAATAAATTACTTGTTGGGTGTCGAGTCGGCACTATGTGTCCGTCCTATATGAGACGTAGTCACGCCAGGTAAGTTTCGATGAGTATACTTCGTCGGTCTTCTACGGATGAAGGGGTTGCAACAGCTGGTGATAGACCAAACAAACGCGTCGTGGTGTTCCTGAAATTGTGCTGCTATCCGTACAGCTTGTACCTACCTTAGTAAGCATGACGACGATATTCGTACTAGGAAGTGTTTCTCTCGAAAACTAGTCGGTGCGACTACTTCTAGGTACTTTGTACGAATTAACTAAGGTACCTGGAGAGCCTGTGTAACCATCTCGAAGGTG
>NW_021167079.1:5574384-5615032 GCF_003711515.1 Sodiomyces alkalinus F11 | reverse complement strand
CGCCGCCAACAATCAGTTGGCCGACGGCCCGGCACGCCCTTGATGGGTCAGGAATTGCGGTAATTAGGTATTTACTACCTAGGTACCCGACCCGGATTTAATTACCATTCCCATCCATTCGTATCCGTATCTGTATATACAACGTACATTCATACTCGGCCTTATTTTCCTAGACGACCTACGGAGCAGCTATATTTCTTCTTCTGTTCTGTTTCCAACCGGCCTACAGATAACTACTTCGTACATGTCCAGACCCTCGGGGATCAAGTCCCAGCCTGTCTCCTCGGGTGGTTTCTTGTCCCTGGTCAGTTCGGACTTCCCGTGTCAGTCAGTACCGAATCTAGCTTTCCCGCATAGGTACTATTCGTGATTGATTGCGAATACGGAGTACTTCATACCTTACGAAGTACACATAAATAAGACACCCCTGTCACAGTCACGCGTTAGCGTTAGGGAACGAGAGCCGGAAGACCCGCTGTGGCCGAGGAAGACGCGGTGAAACAAGTGTATGTTGTAATAAGAGCAACCTCCTGCTGTGTTACCTACCAGGGCCCAATTAGGCTTCTGCAGAACAACCATAAGCCATAAACCCTAGCAGAGCCGGATGGGACGACATTAACAACGACGAGCCCCTCGTCCGACTGTCCGACTGTCCGACTGTCCGTAACCTCCAACCTCTCACCCGAGAAGCTCACGTTGCGCACTTTTTGCGCATTTCCGCCTGCTCGCCTCCGTCGTTCCCTCGATGCTGCGTTACCGCCTCTTTCTCCCGCTTTTCAGACCATATTATCCTTGCTGCGACGCAACCCCTTACTTGATCTTGCAGGTTTGTGCTACATGCCTATAAGAGCTTATCCACTTCATACCTACACATTTTCTCCCCTCCAAGCGACATGACGACTGTCCATGGAGTGTACTTCTAGCCTCGAGCATATCCTGCCCCGAGAGACCCGAGAGACCCGAGAGACCTGAGACCATGACTCTGCAATCACTTTTGCGCTATTAGCTACCTCGTGCTCGTGCCCAACTCATCGCTCGGCGTCTACAACGTACTCCGTACTACGCACCACATCGCAGATTGGAGCCACTACGTACGTCGACATCTTTTGCTTCGCTATTGTACCTTATTCAGCAAAACCGGGTCGGAATAGTGCCTCACATACCGCTATAAAAGCGACTTGGTAAGTGGGTTTCTTTCTTCTTTTTCTTTTTCTTTGCCCCCTTTTTCCCCCTATCTTTTTTGCTCTTCGTTTCCGTCTCTTTCCCAGGGCAGGGCAAGATTCTTCAGCCATCACAACCAACCGAAGAGCCTGTTCCCGTTGTCTGTGTACCCCAATGTCGGCCGGGGATTCGGATGACCCCGGCGACGCCTTATTTCCTGGCTTAATCCCCGGTTCTGTTAGCCCAAGCCACCCTCCCCCTGTCTGTTGCTGTCTTCTTGCCTCCACGCCCAAGCCAAGTGCCGCATAGGCTAATCCTCTTTGTATCACCTGTCAACCTGTGTGCCCTCGTCCCATAACATCTCATCGACTCTCATCGAACCTTTGTGTAACCTATCGTTGCGAAAAGCCCCTCCATTCCTGACTGATTAACTATTCCCATCCGTCAGTGCCAGACGGAGTCGGGGGCGGAGACCCCGGGGGGGGGGGGGGGGGGGGGGCTCATCCTCATGTCTTCTTGGAGCTTATCTCTTGAATCTTCTCCTGTTTATGAGTGAGCTGAGCTGTATGATCGTGTATTTTTTTATCCCAAAACAACACCACTCTGAGCAATTTTTCCTGTGGACGCTTCCCCGGCCGCTTATTATTAGAGGACTTCAGTCTCTTCTGCCCCCGTTTCCCATTTTTCCCCCCCTGCCAATGCCTCTCGAGGGAACACGTACGGCTGACATTTCTGCGACTATCAGACTGAATTGTGCAGATATCATTCTGAAGCCGCTCTTGTCTCAACGAGGTTGTCTTTTACTCCGGACGCCGCCCTCCTCTCCCCCGACAAAACCTCAAGCTCCACTTCCACAGGCAGCCCTCCCTCCCTTGTGACGTTGCCATCGCGCACAGCGGTTTTCGCCAATTCTCGGTAGACACGCACAGCACTATTGCCGTGCCCAATCATACCTCAGCTACGGCAGACCATCAAGGTCTCCCGATAGGGCTGTGTTTCATCCGGGGTCTACCTCAGCCCAGCGTCCGCAGCGGGACCTGGGAGCGTTGGCTCGATCACCTCGCCCCATGATACTTTTTGACGTTACGCTATAGCTAAGAGAGCCGTGCAGAACTCGGGAGTCGTGATCTGGGGATTTCTGGGGTCATGCATTTGCCAGCCACGGTCGCGATACTTGACACTCTGCTCCAATGGCAACTGCTGTCCTCTTGTGGGATCGTCAGGAGTCCATCCCTCTGCAACGGCTTCTCTCCCCAGACGACTTGATCATTCTTCTGACTCCTGTCGTTGTGCCTTCGGCCCACCAGCCTGCAGAGTCTAGAGACCCCTTCGAGCCCTTGGGACGGGCCATTGCCCTACACCACCCACTCGTTCGCCATGTGCCCTACACGAAACGGGGCGGCATCACGGGCACCCATGCAGCCTTCATTAAAAGGGGAAAGGTCATCGTGTTCGTAATCTCCGGGCCACCTGGGGACAACGAGCCGTCGCAGGCCGACTACGCCGAAATCGCCGCTTCAGTCGGAGGCGATCGGCCCCAAGTCATCTTGGCCTGCTGCGACGTCCGCGCTTACGACCTCGGGCGGCTGTACAGGTTCGCCACCATTATCCAAATCGCCGGCTTCACGCCTCCAGAGCTCGAGAAGGCCGCGGAAATCATGTTCGGGACTGGCCCTGGCGTCGGGACGTTGCCGCAGTCCGCGACGCGCATGCCGGAGCTGAGCGTAGCACCGCGCAGCTGGACAGTGGAGACGTGGGATCTGAACCGCGACTTGGCGGCGACCCATGAGCTCTGGACGGAATGCCTCCCTCGCCGGTTTCATCTGCCACAGGGCGTGCTCGGTTCACTTCTCCGACGCGAAGGGTACGCGATGCACTACGCGGTTCGCGATCCCGACACGCGGCAACTCCTCGGGTTTTGCGCGACCTACACGACGTACCCCGACAGCAGTTCAGACAGGCTCGTCGGTTCCTTGGCCGTGCTGCTCGTTCGAGAAGGTTATCGGGGCCGCGGCATCGGGGAGAGTCTACACGAGATGGCGTTGAAGCAGCTCCAAAGGACACGGGGAGTGGACCGCCTGCAACTCGGGTCGACGTTCCCACGGTTACTTTACGGCGTGCCTTCCGACATGACGGCATCGGAAGACTGGTTTCGGCGGCGAGGGTGGGAGATGGACCAGAGGTCTCCGAGGCGACCGCCGGGCATTTCGGACTGGCTGCTGAGCTTTGACGAGGTGCCTGGCAAGGAGTTATCGACGGCCGGGCTCACATTCCGCCCATGCCCCGTGACCCACTTCAGCCAGGTGTTGGAAGCGGTAGACCGGGACTCGATACGCAAAGGTAACGTGGGATGGTACGATCAATATGCGAAGTTGGGGAACACGATGCATTTAGAAGACGTCATTTTGGGCCTCGAAGGCGACATCATCGTGTCCGTGGCCATCGTATACACGCCCACATCGGGAAGTCCCATATTAGACGACTTGCCGTGGGCGAGAACGTTGGGCAGCGATGTCGGCGGCGTGACCTGTGTGTGCATCGTAGGTGAGTTGTCTCTCACGAGGGACTTCCCGTTCTCCTCTAGCTCGGTTTGCTGACCATATCTTCCTGTGATAGATAATAATCCGGAAGTGGTGAACAGCAGAGACTCTATAATGGTCAGGTTACTAGATACCTGCATCAAACTATTAAGCCACAAGGGCATGAAACGGATGTTCCTTGACGGAGTGAGAGGCGGAGATGAGGGGTTTCAATCTCTTGGTGAGATCCCATTGCCCCAGCTCACATGTCCTCCAGGCTCTCAAATACTGATAGCCACGTTTCTCTCAGGATTTCGGAGATGGTCGAGGTACAAGGAGAGTTGGAGGCGGGTGTAAGGTAGTGACGGAGAGACCACTAGAAAGGGCAAAAAGAACACAAAGAAAACATCGTCAACCTCGAAGCAACATCGCCACAGTCGGGACCTGCTCTTATGGAGACGCGGCGTTTGAGCCACCTCATTGAAGGCCAAAATCTCCAAATGCGCATCTCATCTCCGGCAAGGTTAACCGACAACACCGGTTTCGAAACCCCATATCACCTCCGAAGAAGAAACAATAGTGACGGCTAGACACACCACTAGAGCATACAGATGGTGATCTTGTTTTCTCGGAAATCTCCTGCTCGTCTTGACAATTTATTCATATAGGCGCTGTGACATTTATATAAGATACCCACGCCCAGAAAAATGTGCATTTAGAACAAAGCTCACAGCCAGGAGGTATGCCAGACTGTTGCCGTTCGTTTTCTGGTGGCTTTATAAGAGCATCTATTCTGAAGTACTATCACATACGACCATACCCACTGGAAAACTCGGGATCCCGTCCGCTCTCCCCTAGATAAGCCAGTGAGGGCCGGATTAGTAGTTGGGTGGGTGACCACCAGCGAATACCCGGTGTTGTATGTTTTTATTGTTTTTTCTTTTTTTTTCTTTCTCCTTTATTCTTTTCCCCTCTTGCCGTCTTTTTATTATTTTTCTTTAATAGAAATAGCAAGGAGGACATACTATTGGTATAATCCGAAGATAGAACCTCTCTCCCCATACCTTCCGCATAGTGACTTTGAGGTAGCCAAGTCTCGGCAAGAACACCATATGGAAACAAGTTCATAACAAGCATTCTTATTCATGATGACTGCAGTAGCTTAGGGCCAGGACTCGTTTCAGGAGGAACGAAAGCAGGGGCTGACACGGTTAGTACGTTATGGCTGAAGCCTCTGGTGTCTACGTCTTACGTCCTTACCTTTACCTACAAGTAAGTCATCTATACACCTTATGTTAAGGTACGTACTTAAGGCATCTATGGGGTGATGCCAATGCTGACGGCATCGACACGGGGCCTCCTCCTTCTTCCCTCCCACTCAACCGTTAATGGTTCTTCTTTTCCCTCTATTCCTATTCCTCTGTCGAAAGCTCCGAGCTCTTGATCCTTCGAGGACATGCGGGGTTCACTCGAGCTCGCCTTCGCCACACTCCTGCCTAAATCGAGTAATTCGGGTGCTTCTGCTCGTCGCCGTGCTCGTGCTCATGCTCGTTCTTTGCTTGTTCACGCATCTACAGGCCACGGCTTACTCAAAGCTCCGTGGACCAGCCATTGAGTCCAATTGCCTCCTCTGCGTCCGTCCTATGCACAAGCAACAGCTCCTACTGGTGAGAAGGTGGCAACCCTCCAGGTGGTTCTCCCGTTTTCTCTCTCACCTCCTCTTGATGCCCCTTTGGTGGTGGTGGTAATAGTGGTCACACTCGACTTAGCTCTCCCCACCCTCAGGATCACATCCGAGCTCCATCGTCGGATCCGGAGATGAAACACCAATCTATTCGTCTCTTAGTGCTAGGATTTGCATTGCGGTCCGTAGCTTTTGGGGGGGTGGATTCAGGTACCATGCAGTCAGGCTGTGTCACTCCTCCGTAAACATTCCTCATTCGAGGGTCTAAGGTATTGGGGGGGACGGACGAACGAATCACGATGATCACCAACCCGGCAAGCACGCTTTCTTTCTCACGTCAGTAAAACGCGAAATTTTGATTGTTGACTTCGCTAAAGCGGCCAATCCAATAGGAAGGGAACATCCGAGTCACCGACGTTGCGTCGTATCCGTGGCTCGTACCAACTCATCCGCCGGCTTACGGCAGTCTCTCTACTCGCCTCACGATCGGGTGTCCTAGTATTTCCGCCTCCCACCGTCAACATGAAGCTACGGAGGCGGGGATTGCCAAACAACCATCCCATAGCCCACCATACAGCCGCCGTGTTCCTTGGCCACGTTGCTTCCAGCGACTAATCCAGGAACAAACTCTCCGATTTTATCAAGGTGCTGAGGGAGCTGTGCTCTATTCCTACTACTCCGTAATCGAGGCGTTGGCAAAGGCCGAAATGGAATGGAGGGGTCATGGACATGGTAAAACGATCCGCGAGCTCGGGCCATCCAGCTTCGAGAATGCGCCCCCGCCCCTTGGGTCTATTTTTATCGCGCCTGAAGAACCCCCCCTGCCCCCCCCCTCCCCCAACCAACCCCTGAGGAAGGTCTAGACCGTTTAGGGAAGTCTACGGCGTCCCATTGAAACAACCTTGTCATATTGTAACAATCCTCATCATACAAAAGACCCCTCCTGTATGTACGTACTCCATACGAATGCAGGGCCTGTTCCTTCCATCGTAAGGCTCCCTTTCTATGCATCCTGGGGGCCAAAATTCCCGTCGCAATGCATGAATTGAATCTCCGGGGAGGGATAGTCGCGCAGCATGCGCATCCATCCGTTGCCCTCCGTTGACCATGGACCCCTTTTTCTACCCCCCCTCCCCCCTCCCCCCTCTCCACCGTTCCCGCCTAACCAAGGGCTGACTAACTAAGCCTCCTCCGCAATGGGCCCCCGTCCTGGGTGGTGGGGACTTGCGGTCTTACACGGAAAGCGCCCAAGCATCCAGGAACCGGCGGTCCCGCGTAAAGGAGGAGGTGGCGGAGAGGCGGAGGGACAGATGGACAGGCATAGTCTTGGTATGGTGATATGGCGGGGTCGAGGAGAACGCGATACCATCACCTCATCCGTTTACCTGGGGGCGCAATCTGCGCAGGGGTTCTGGCATCACGATGTTCCTTCGCTTCATCCTCACCCCGAGCTCTAGGATGCGTTTGTATGATCTAAGAAAAGATATTCGAAATAAGAGCGTCATTTCGTGTATATAAACCCCAAGACGTCGCCGTCGTTCGGTTTCCAGTTCATCATCAACAACAACATCCTCACAACACAACAACAACAACAACAACAACAACACTTCTCTCACTAGCCACTTCGCTACCACTCACCACTCTCTCACATTTTCTAAACCCAATACCACCACTACCACCACCACCACCCTGACTTTACAATGGCCGTCACCGAGTTCACCGCACTCCCCATCAAAGGCACTGAGGTCAGCGCCGAGTTCAAGGCCGCCCTCGAGGAGGGCCAGACCGTCCAGGACAAGTACGTCCTGGGCCTGGACCCCTCGCTCCCCGCCGACCGCACTGCCCGCGGCACCGGCATCTTCCAGCAGGTCGAGGACCCCTCCAACATCCTCCTGGTCTCCCAGTGGCCTTCGGTCGAGAAGCACTTCGAGTGGGCTGGCACCCCGGACAACCAGGGCGTCCAGGCCAAGACGGCCGAGTTCTTCAACATCACCGACCCCAAGCAAGTGTCCAACATCCACGTCGATGCCGAGATCTTCACTAAGGTCAACGCCGACCAGAAGACCGCCATCTCCGCCCCCATCCTGAGCGTCGGCCGCCTCGGCATCCCCGCCGACAAGAAGGCCGACTTCCAGGCCGCCTTCGACCGCGTCCGCCCCGTCGTCGAGGCCGTCTCCGGCACCTACCCGCTCCAGGGCGGCTGGAAGATCGAGAACGGCGGCGACGAGTTCATCATCGCCGGCGGCTGGGACTCCATCGAGCAGCACGGCTCCATCGCCTCCAACCCCAACTGGAAGGAGCTCGAGGCCTTTGTCACCTCTTGGAACTTCGCCCACTACAAGCGCGTCCTGTAAAAGATGCAAACTGTGTGCATCTCCCTCCCCGGGTGGGAAGCGAGAAACGACGGGGTCGTCGCCTCTCTGTATGATGGATGATGGTTCCTAGATGGATAGATTTGTTTTGGTCCGGGCTTTTTTCCCTAGCGTCATCATTCTAGATTAGCATGTTCAGCCTCTCTGATCTTTATGGAAAGACACTGATTTTTCAGACTTTGCAACGACCCAACTTTTGTCCTTGCTCTCCCACCGTGAACAAGTACGAGGCGAAAGTAGTCGTCGAGAAAACTCGCATGCAAAATGGTGAACCGAGCTCTCTCCCTTCGTCTTTTAGTAATTTTTTTCTTCTTCCATTGTTGTTGGCATCATTGACCGACGGTTGGATCGCCGCCCATCAGGCTCGAATGAAAAGACTTCCGAGTCCGCGAGCATCAATCCGTCCCTATGTATTGTTGGGGGTTTGTGCAGGCAAGGTAAAGGCTTTCCCTGTCCGTTTAATCATCCCATACGCCATCGTAAATAACATGAACCCCCCCGATCGGTGCTTGTATATGAATCGATCAATGCTTGATTCTTTTCTAGGTCCCTTTTCGTATGAGGTCCATAGCCATCCTCTCCTCGCATGAACCGTCCACGCACATGCCCGTGCCCATGCCCATGCCCATGTCGTTTCCCATGCCGTTCCGACAGAAGGTGCGTACACGACAGTGGTTTTCCCTTTTCGTTCCCGCAGTTCATGGGTTACGCGAAGAAAGCATCGGCTTCACTTCCTTCCCTCGACAGTTTTTAGTGTTTAGGAGGACTTGGCCTTGCTCTTCTTGCCGACTTCCTTGATCTGGAGTTCTGTATTGCGAGAGAAAATGCGACGTTAGTTGAATGCATTCATGTCCCTACGGCGGCGTCGTTGCATCCTTCCCACCCACGATACCACAGGCTCCTGTCTAGGGAGTCATGGGGGAAACGAAGCGAGTTTCGCCGTAGAGAGTGTGGTGTACACCAGCAGAGGAGAACGTACGGGGAGGAAGGCTCTGCTTGAGCTTCTCGGCCTTGTCGGAATCCTTCACGACAAGGGTGTAGAGGAAGCGCTGGCACCGGACCTTGAACTTGACCTGGGAGTTGTTCTTGTTCTTCTTGATCCGCGCGGCTGAATTGCATAATCGAGTTAGTCTTCCATCGTTCGATTATCGCTGCATCCCTTTCCCGTTTCCCGTCTCCCAATGAAATCGAGGCAGTGGTCGAAGCAGTACATGTCGAACATATCGATTTACCGCCCATTCAGAAAGGGAGCATGGGGCGACACGCGGGCACTAGGACGGGTTTGGGGGAGGGGGGTATATCGTACAGGAAGCGTCCTTCCTCCGGGCGATCTCGATGAACTGCGAAGGGATCCTAGTTAGCTAATTGTCCCTACATTCTCGGGGGCAGAACTACGTATAGTGAAATGTAAACGGATTAAACTCACCTGCTTGATATCTCCGATTTCGCGAGGCATTTTGGCGGCGAGTTGGTGCTGTGCGATGTATAAGAGGACGGAGGGGGAGAAGAGACAACTATCGTGGGGATATTTTGACAATATTGGATGGATTTCGGTCGCGAAATTCCCAGTTTGTGTGGTGGTGCCAAGAATGAGTTGGATGCACGGACCACTTAT
This sequence comes from Sodiomyces alkalinus F11, assembly GCF_003711515.1. Classification (NCBI taxonomy): domain Eukaryota; kingdom Fungi; phylum Ascomycota; class Sordariomycetes; order Glomerellales; family Plectosphaerellaceae; genus Sodiomyces; species Sodiomyces alkalinus. The sequence continues at coordinate 5,605,681 of NW_021167079.1, read as the reverse complement.
TTGTCTAGTTGCTGAGCTCACCTTGTCCCTCACCTCGACGACCATGGACCTGACCTCGACTTCCGTCTTCGGTAGCTTTGTCTCCGCTTCTCTTATTCTTTCTTTCTTTTCTTCCCGTTTTCGGTTTTTCTTTTCTTTTCTTCTCCTTTCAATTTACCATAATGGCACAAAACGAACTGCCATCTTGGGTGCACTAGATTTAAGGCCGAGAATCAGTGGGGGGTGAGAGGGAAACAGGTTGTTAGTTTCTTACCTACGGTACCTTAATGGTGTTGGCTTGGCTGTTTCCGTGTTCAGATACATGATCTTGTAGATTCAATTGAGCTCGTCTTCAACCCCACTAATACAAACGGAACTCTTCGCGAAAACATCTTTACATAGACAGACACCTACGTATCTCGTTCGCTACTACCAAATACAACGTACCTACCTTACAGATAGGCATTATAGCCCGGTTCATGTGTTGACTCGCATCAGCTTGGAATGCTGCAGCCGCGTCATAGGCACGTGGCAAAAAGCAAGGCAACAATCATTCAATTGATCCCCGTCCCTCGACGCTGAATCAGGCAACTAACCAACAACCCCTTTGTCATCTCGAGTCGTCCCGAATATTGATCCTTCATATCCGTTTCCCACTCAAACTAAAGTAGCTTCCATAAGAGCCATTCCTTACTTGGATACGGCATCCAGCTACGTTGGCTGACAACAGCGGGCGCTTCCTATTTTTGTCATATCCTCACTTCGTCGTCTTCGTGCACATCGATTACACCAACACCATAACTACATACCCCTGGCTTCTCTGAAATAAGCCAACAATGCCGACTCCTATAGACCACGCGATGAAATCAAAGGCAAGTTCCCAGCTTGTTTGGCTTCTTTGAAATCTCGCTTTGCACCCGAGGAGGAAGTTATTTACAGAGCTATTGCTGACGCTAGCATGTCACGTATTACAGAATGCGCTCTTAGGTATGAAACGGCCATCATTCTAATTATAAAGGCTTCGCTTGCTTTCCCATCTCGGAAACTAACTCATTCTAGCGTTCGGGGGTCTAGTAACAGCCGTAGCTGTATGGGCCATCTATGGAGGTGACATGTTCCCTGCCGAACCCGACCCCTCCGGAGACCCCGAGAACTGGACTTGGGAAGAAATGAGACGATGGTTAACAGCGGTGAGATTCCCTCCACCCCATAATTGTTGTGTGCGGATGGACCGTTGCTCATAAGATAAACAGAGGAATCTCTTTCCCGGTGACGCGGCTACGCCAGAGCAGCTGCTCGAGCGAATCCGCGCCAATTTGAGGATACCTCGGACATGATGGAGTGACGCATGGGAGGGAATTGCGTTGTTGCTTTTAGCCCGTGTACCAGCCGCATCATTGTGGTGCATAAATTCGGATAGTACTCGAATTGAGCCTCTACTCTTACATGCGACGTATTCCAGCCGCCCGGATGAATCTCACCGGAGTCTACTCGACCCCCTTTGTGTGTTCTCACACCATTCTTTTACCCACCTTCATTTGCATCGAGCACTCCACCCTTTGTCCGCCCGCTCCCTTACAGCTCATCTCTGCCAGTGGTCTTACCCACCGAAGGCTCGTCGACTGCCACTTTTTCCGACGAGGTCCAGTCGAGGGCCTTCAGGCGCTCCGACAGGTGCGGGTGCGAGAAGTGGTAGGTGGCATACGCCCAGTCGGCGTCCATGGTGCTGAGGTTCTGTATCTGCAGCTTGATGAGGGACTTGGCCAGGTCGGTGGAGTAGCCGAGGTTCCGGGCAAAGGCGTCAGCCTGGAACTCGTACTTGCGGCTCAGGACATTCATGAGCAGCTTGATCACCGTATCCATAGGCGAAAGGGCGTCGGAGAAGAGGATGAAGCCGATGATGATGGGATGTTCCGTCAGGAAGCCAAAGTCGGCATACAGCGAGCGGTTGTTAATGAAGACGGAAAAGAGTGTGTAAATGTAAATGAAGTGAAGCTATCCGCAGGTGTCAGCTACTGTCTTCTCTTTCGGAACGCGGTTGAAAAGGGAGATAGGGGGGGAGAGGGAGGGGGGAAGGGATGCAGCTTACCTGAGCGATGCCAAAGAGCCGGGTAGTGTGACCGAGACTCCAGTGGCCCAGCTCGTGACCAAGAACGGCGACAACCTCTTCCGTTTCACTCTTCTCGATGAGGGTGTCGTAGATGACGATATGCTTCTTCCAGGGGAGACCAAAGAAATAGGCATTGCTGTGGGCGCTTCGTTTGCTACCATCAATGACATAGAGCTCGTGCAGAGGGAACTTGAGGCGCTTGGCCAAGTCTTCGACCTGCGTCTTCAGCTTGCCCTCCTCAAGCGGGGACAGCTTGTTGAACAGCGGCAAAATGAGGGTAGGGTAAATGGTCATCATGAACATCTGGAGACCAGCGGTGAAGAGCCAAAGCCAAAAGAAGAACTTGTTGCCCGTCTTCTTAATGATGGAGAGGAAACCAGCAAGGAAAGGCGGGGCCAGGGCGACGGTAAGCATGTTGGTCTTGAGCAAGTCGGTCACGAAGAGCTTCGGGGTCTGCCTGTTGAATCCGAATTTCTCTTCCAGAACAAAGGTGTGGTATATCGATCCGGGTAGCGAGAGAATCTGCTGGATGAAGACGAAGGCCAAGACGAACACAATCGAATGAGAAATTTCCCCAGAGAAGCGCGCCGGCGCGTACTTAAGCAGCAGGTCGCCGGTCCAAGACCATAGCTTCGGGAGAACGTCGAGCTGGACAAAGGCAATATTCTGAATCTGGCTCCATAACCCGTTGATGATTTCAAACTCTTGCTTGGCGCGACCGTATGCCTGGCTCTTATCGAATGTTTCCTGCGATATTTCCTTCTCGAGGACACTGGGCGGCTTAGTCCGGCGGAGGACCTGGTACTGGCGCAGAGAGAGGAACGACTCGAAGACGTATTGGCCGATGGAGAAGCCTAGGATGAGCTTCTTCCAGGGGAACAAGGGCCGGTCTAGAAACCGGGCAAGCCGGTGCAGAAGATCCAGCATGATGAAATTCCCGTACGCTTGTCTTGTGTATGAAAAGAGGCAGCAGAGAGGATGGACGTTGCAGGAGGGAGGGGAGGAGTGGCAGGTCAGGCATTTCAACCTTTGTCGCAACCTGTCCCCATGCAATGTGCCCCGTACCCATCTACGTAATGTAAGGTACCCACTCCGTTGTGCGTGGCGTCACACCGTACAATTCTAGGCACCAGTTATTGGTGGAGCATGAACCCCAATTGTGTAATAGCTACTATACCTGCATATATTATGAATGCATTATCCGGGATTGCAGTAATGCGACTGCGAAATCTCGGAGCTTCATCACTTTCTGTCAGTTCACCTGTGTCTGTGGTTTGAAGATCGGGAGATGAAAGCACAATCTCAACCCTGCCCATCATGATACGACAATCTATAGCAAGCGTGACCAGGCGCGCATTTGCGCTGCCTACTACACAGACCGCCAATTCTTCTTCGAAACGGTAAGCCAGGAATCCCAGCCATTCCAGCCATACCACCACGCTGCCCATCTTTGGAGATTCGTCCCGCCCGACGATTCCGTCACAAGACCACGTTCTGACGCGTTCAATTACGCCCATCCAGGCTCTTCTCCTCCTTCGTCCCTCTCAGACCAACTCTCTCAGCACGTCCAACCGTCTTCGCAAGACCCACGGCATCGCCCTTCGCCCCCGCTTTCCCAACGCCTACCATCACAGACACCACCAGTTCCATCACTGCAGACCTCGTCCCCAAGACGTCCATCACCGCTCATCCCGCCCTGGCTCTGTCCCAAATCCGTTGTGGCCCGCGAAACACGATGAACCGTAACACCCGCCTCATCCAGAAGCGACGACACGGCTTCGTGAGCCGCATGAAGACCAAAAGTGGGAGGAAGATCATCAAGCGGAGGAAGGCCAAGGGCCGGTTGAGGCTGGGTTGCTCTACTTGAAAAGAAAGAGGAATGCCCGCATGTTCACAGAGTGTATGATTTGTGTTCTGGCGGGACATGGGTTCGTCTCGGTCTTTCTGGTGCCCGAGTGAGATCGGAAAACGGGGTTCTCCAACCTCTCGGCGAGGAGGAAAAGAGGGCAGGCGAGGCTGAAATGGTCAACCTTCGTCTCATTATTGTATCATAACGTGCATACAGTCTCTCGGGACAAATATTGTGGTTGGAATTATGGCTTTGTCCGCCGAGATCGGACGGTCTAGAGGTTAGGACAATGTACTACTACTGCTCCATGTGCAATCGGGAGAGACACATGGGCCCGAGCCTGTTATATATCAAACCGAAGGCTACAGAGAAGGGGCTTCTATTTTGTTCGATCTTCACTCACGCAAGCTGGCTCGAATGGGCTGGTGGTCAGCACGCGAGACAGGCCTGGTAGGTGTCGACAGGCTTTGGCCAAGTCGCCCCTGGTCTGGATGAGATATTGTAAATTCCCTTGGATAAAGCAATTAGCCAGATCTTTGGCTAGGCTGAGCATCAGTGGTATGTATTGCCGAAGGTTGTTTACTTATATCCTCACAAGCGCCTAGACAGGGCTCTCCAGACCTCCCTCACACTCCCCCGAGTCCGTATAACATGCAAGGAACAACCGATCGCTCGAGTCCCCGATCCAAATCTTATACCGCCCCTCAGGCGCCGGCACAACCCAGTTATGCGTCACCACATCCCAAACGCTGAGGTCCCTTCTTGTCAGCTCCAACGTGACAGTGGTCCTTTCCCCCGGCTCCAGGTTCGTCGTCTTCTCGAAGTCACGGAGCTGGATCACGGGCGTGTCCGGCACATCATCGCCCTCGGGGAACTGGACGTATACCTGCACCGACGCCTTGCCTGCATGCGTGTCCCCGGCGTTGGTTACCGTCACCGATACATTGAACATGACGTCCCACAGTCTCGGGTTGCCGCCCGAGGGGCCGCTGGCGGGGAACGGCTCGGGCTGTTCAGCCGTGTATCCTTCGGGGTATGGGTATGTATTTCCCTCTTCTCGGCTGCGGACGGCGCGGCGGGCGTCCGACTCAGACAGCCACGAGTACAGGTACCGCGGAATCTTGAAGAAATTAGTGGGCGGGACGGCTTCCTCCCAGGAGGGTATGGGTTGGGCGTAATTCGGGACAGGGGCACGGGGGGGAGAGGGCGGTGGGGTTGCGGCCAGCTCGTTTACAGGCGTGATGGTGGCGTTGGTGAAGGTGAAATCCGTGTATGACAGACCATAGCCGAAGGCGAATCGAGGTTTGATGCCATTCTTGTTGAGGTACCGATAGTCGATGTATAGGCCTTCTGAAAACGTATCCTGGGGCTGGCCGAAGGCGAAACCTGTAAGTTCGGTAACGCTCCTGGGCAGGTCCGACTCCTTGTAAGTGATACTGTAGGGAAGATGTCCGGAAGGGGAGACGTCCCCGAAGAGGACGTTGGTCAGGGAATCACCAGCTTCTTGGCCGGGGAGGTGAGCGAAGAGGACCGACTTCACGCTGGGAAGATTGATCCACTCCTCCACAAGAATGGGGCCGACGGTGTGGACCACGACGATGACATTGCTGTACTTTGCGGAAGCGTCCTTGACCAATCTGTCGCCATTGTGCCAGGCGTTGAGGCCATCCGAGTTGCGATCTCCGTGGTTCCATTCGACAGTAAAGCTATTTTCTCCAGAGTCAGATGTGATGAACACGATGGCGACATCGTCACCCGTCGGCTCTGGAACCGAAGGCATCCTGTCGGTGGGGTAGTACTCGACGTTGTCGGCTCTCCTCCGGATGGCGGAAATAGGATCATCAATGTACATATAGTCCACGACTCCAGAGCCCCAACCCATGCCAAGCACGCCCTTGTTGCAGCTCCTGAAAGGGCACGCGTTTGGACCATCCGGGTTTGTCTGCGCGTGGGAACCAATAACCTTGAGGGGACGCGAGGTCGAGAGCGGGAGAAGGTTATCATTGTTCTTCAGCATGGTGATGGCGTCTTGGGCGACCTGCCTGGCGACAACGTCGTGGTCGTTCTGGACTTGAACAAACTCGTTCACGACTCCACTGGGCGAGAAGGGCCATGCAGCAGGGTAGTAATCGCCAATAGCCTCATTGGTAGAAATGTGGAAATTCGTCGACGGGAAGTCCTTATCCTGACCAAACTTGAGCCAAGTCGCCACAAGCCGGGTTGTCATGTCGTTTAGTCGATCCATCGGTACGGATCCGTTGAGAACGAAACGTGTCAGTTCGTACATCCAATAACTCTTTCCAAAAAAAGGGATCTGTTCGTCGCCGGGCATGTTCAGGTCAAGACCGGCTATCGCCGAGCCTCCAGGCATGTGTGAGAACCAGTCAGACATCACAAAGCCTTGAAACCCTAGCTCGTTCTTCAATATTCCGTTGATGAGATAGCTGTTCTGGACGCTGGCCGAGCCGTTTACCTATTCTCGTTATTAGACCGTGGTCAAGATCAGTGGGGAGGGCGCTGTGGCTCCGTTCCGGAATACAAGCGGCACGGCTGGTCAACTCACAGCGTTATAGGCCGTCATCACGGCTCCTGATCCAGCTCGTAAACCATCAGCAAAGGGCCAAAGGTAGATTTCGTGCAAAGTCCGGTCATCTGAAAGGCTCGTCAGCATCCATCAAATCCATGAAATCGAAACAAAGTTTTGGTCCCAGTCCCGGTCCGTCAGGGGTTCAGGGGGCCCTCACCGATATTGGCACTCAGACCCTGTTGGACTGGATTATACATGCGGAACATCTCCTGCTCGTTTCCTATAAGATGTTTGATGGTGGCAATGACCCCGGACTCCTGGACCCCCTTGATGGACAGGGCACCGGCCTTCGCCTGCAGGACTGGGTCGGAGCCAAACCCCTCCCAGTTCCGGCCTCCCTTGGGCTTCCGTCCGAGAGGGCCTACGCTGGGGCCGAGCCAGATGTTCACCCCTTTTCCGCGGAACTCCTTGCCCATGGCAACAGCACGGGCATAGATGAGCTCTTTATCCCAGGTGGCGCCAGTCGTGATGCCCGGAGGGAACGCAGTAATATTATCAGCCTGGTTGACACCGGTGGCCCCGTCTCCCAGACAGAGCTGGGGGAAGCCTACTCGGAGGGCGCTTCCGGTGTTTCCATTGCACCGTCTGTGAAACTTCATATCAGCTTTCTACTCCACGGAAAGACATAGCAAGTGTTTTCGCCAACCGTCCTGGCGGAAGAGAAGTACCGCACATACCCTGAATGCTCGTTAGTACGGAGACACAGGTCAATGAACGGAAGTTGTTCGTTCTTGCTCAATACCCATGAAAAAGCCGGTGCCAGAAGTGATATTGGTCTTCTCGGCCAGTGTCATCTCGTCGACAATAGCCTTGGCTCTGGCGTAGCTATCCGCCCAGTCGGGGTCCCAGCCGCCATAAGGAGTCGGGTACTGCGGTTTGGCCACGAACTCGTCGGGTACCCTCTGCCTCGGGCCAATATAACTACCGGTACTTTGAACGACAAAGCAGCCCAGTAGTAGAGCTACGCCAGTGCAGACCGTCTCTCCGATCGGCGCCATGACGAGGACTTGGCCGCAGAATGGAAGGCCAAGGGCAACCCAGACAGAGCAAGGGGGAGGAACAGGACTAGGTCGGAAAAGAAGCCAGAGGCCAAACGGTCAGTGTTGTGTTTTGAATCCACCGGCTGACGGATTACGAGATATCACAGCTAGCTTTTGACGACGAAGGGCGGTGGCAGCAGAAACTCCCTTACGCGCGGCGGTGTCGGGAGTAATAGATATATAAAGATTTGATATTCCGACGGTCCGTCCAAACGGGGGACCATCATGGCGTTGTATCTGCCGTCGCGTATCACTGCTTAAGAGCACTCGACCAGTTTTCTGCAACTTCACATGACGTGAGCAGGGTGGGTGTGACAGGTCAATCGAAGATGCACGCGGTAGACGGGAGATCCATAGGCGTCAAGTCAAAAGATCAACCTTGGTCAGGTTCGTGTTCCTGGTCATTCGCGCAGTGGCTAAATCATTGAGGTTCCAGTTCTCGCTCCCTCGAACTCAGATGCACTTCTGTTCCGGCAGTATGCCTCCTCGAAGCTCTGTAATATGTGTCAGAGACAGTTCTGCTATTGGACCGTTGACTGCCGGTGAGAGAAACTTTGAGATTTGGTTACAAGGAGGGCTCCTGTAGGGTCAGTCACGGGAGAGAGGCATCCAGGTAGGGTCTATAGCAGACGAGCATATGTATAAGAGCGTATGCTCGTGGAGAGATGGACATGACCCTATGCGTGAATGTAGCTGCACCTCACGCAGAGGTTGAGCCCGTGGCTCTACTGAGGCAAGTGTCGATTTTCTCGTGGTGGCTTGCCTTTTTTTTTTTTCCTTTCTCTTTCTTCTTCTTCTTCTTCTCCCCCCCCCCCTTTCTTTTCTCAAGGCTGTTGTTGTTGTTGTTCTGTTGGTTTGTTTTGTTTGGTCCATTCGACCGCAAAATCGACAGCTTAATGTTCCAATACATCACATCCAGGGGTGGCTCTACCGAGTAAAACCGGCCGTCAGAAACACGTGCATGGTGGTATTGCATTCCATCGAGATCATGATATGAAGAACTGGGTGCCAAGGCCTGTTAATGGAAAGTCAACACGCCGAGGAAAGCCCGACGAAAATAGCTCCTCGAGGACAATTGATGAAGAGGCAGCAGGATATTAGTGGTCATGATGACGAAGACCTGCTGGACTATGGCAAGGGGAAAAGGAGCCAGGAACAGCGCAGGACGGACTTGCTGCCGAGGTCTACATCAGGTGGTGAAAGGTGCGAGCAAACATGGCAACGTTTCAAGCTTCAGATGCCGCATCGAGCATTGAGCATCGGGTGTCTGCTGTGGTGGTGTGCCTGCGGGAGTGTATAGGGTAGAATAGGACAGAGCTAGGATTTGAACAGGATTGACGACCAAGGAGAGAGAACAGGAAAACAAGACACTTAGCAAGAATCACTGCGTTTTGGTTGTCTTTGCGCCGGAGATGACACTGTTTTCGGCTGTGGAGAGTTGAACATGCAGATGCACGTCGTCATCGGCATCGAGACTGTATGCGTGCTGCAGGTCTAGGTGTTTTCCGTACCTCGTGCCTCGTACTTCGTAGGTCTAGCGCGAATAAAACTTGAGTAAAAACAGATGATGATGATGAAGATGCGGGTTGGGGCTGTTTAGCTAGCTACCTTTAATTCATGGAGGGGCTTCCAGGTACGGTAATGTAGCTCCGGCTCGGCATCAGACAAAATGCGGGGGAGAAAGGCACTTGGGCACGCCAAAATCTAGGGCGCTTGGATGTCGCTTGGTCGTCCAGCGAGACCGTTGAGGCGATGAACGTGACCATTCGAAAGAAGTGGTAGGGTAGCATCGGGGCATCGTGACTGGACGAAGGGAGAGAACGACAATCCGGTATGGCTTAGGGAAAGAAGTTCTATTCGTTCTATTCGTAAAGTGCTCGGACGTATCGTGGCAAATAACGGCAAAAGGAAATAGTCGACAGGTGCTGATAATGCTAGAACCGGAACCATAGAGTTGACCTGAATTTGCCATGACTGGGAGATTGCGAGGTGTTGGTGCAATGGCAATGGCACTTGTCGCGTCCTTGATGCTCAAAGCGTCAAGGCAAGAAATTTGAGACAAGGTACATAAGGCACGTTGTACCGGTATGGTGCGAAGTACGGGTACGGATACAGGGCTACAGGGCAGTGAACCGCATTACATAAGGTGCCTTACCTTACGCAGCAACTATCCCACGTATATTACGGAGACTACAGGTAAACTGATATTGAAGCCTGTGGCTAAGCTGATAGTTGGTGTGGGGGGTGGCTGGGAAAAGTTATGCCGAGGGTTACTATAGGTCTGCTTTCTGATTAGTTAAGCTAGGGAAACGTTTCTCCTTCCTTCACGAGTCGTGTCGTAACACGTTAACGTGTTTTCCCCTCTTTTTCCTAGGCAGCACCACTTTATTATTTTCCTATAGTATCACCACTTTAGTTTTTTATAAAGTGTGTTTTTTAAGCATCACTATCTTTATTTATTACTATATTTTAATTCTTTTATATTATCTCCTTTAAAGCATTAACACCTATTAGGTACGTTTTTAGATTATTACTAGAACCGATTCGGAAACGTTTCTGAAACGTTTCCAAACTATTTCTCGAGTATAAACTAACTACTTTTCTATTTTTCTAAGGTTAATATTAAGTGTTTTAATAATATACCCTTAAACTATCATAAGATATATACGTTCTAGTAGTATACCACTAGAGAAGATAGCGGCTAATATCCCGATAAGCTCTCTAAATACGATACCGATAATATAAGTTTAGGATATAATATATTACTTTATATATTACTAATACTCTTAGAAGGCTAGTAGGGTTTTTATAGCACTAAGCGAGATATACTACCGTTTCCTCGAGGTAAATAGTAAGATATACTTTAATATAAGTTAATCTATCTTTATAAGTTAGTTACTTAATTCTAATAAGTTATTTCTGCTTAGTGGTCGAAATTCTCCTTTATCGGCGCGTTAAAGAAGTATATCCTCTACACCTATTATATCTAAGTAGCTCCTAACGCCTTTAGGTCCCTATACTCTTATAATAACCTTTAAGCCGTAAAGTGTTATAAGGCTATATACGATTTAGTCTATAGTGTTAACACACCTTTTAATACTCCTCGTAAAGCTAAAGCTATTATGAAAGATTTATTCCTCCGGAAGGTGCCGAAGGATAATAACGGAAATATAAGAAACGATTCAGAATTAATTTAAGGACTATTACTAATCTATTTTCTTTCCTAAGTAGATATACTTTATATAAAGTAAGATACTTTTAGTTAGGGTCCCGAGACCCGTTACTATTCTTATATAGAATAGAACTCTATTAGCCGTAGTATATTACCTTTACTTCTTATTATAGTATCGTAGACTAATAGGAAACGTTTCCTAAACTACCCCCCCCCTTCCTATAACTATTTTTACTCGGTCTAGACTAAATATCGGTATAAGGATATAGCCGATAGCGAAGAAGTCTCCGGTATATTCGTAGCTTATCTAAAAATTATATCTTATTTACTAATAATCTATTTTATAGAGTTCGTGACTCCCGCCCCCCCCCCTCCCTTATAATTATCGGGTTACGATAACCCGTGTTTTTACTCCTAATAATAAGGAGTAAATAAGTATATAGGAAACGTTTCCGGGCTATTAGCTTTTTTTTTATAGCTATATAATACTTATTTAGTATATAAGGAGTTCTCTTTTACTATAAAAAATAGCTCTTTAGTACTATTTTACTACGATAATAATAAAATACGATTCTAATAACTAAAGTATTCCTTAATATTACTTACGCTACTTATTTCTGCTAATCTAAATAATATAACCGCTCTCTCTCTAGCTTAATCCTAGCTATCTATAATTAGAAATACTAATCGGCTTTTTCTCTTTCCCTTATAATCCGCGCTTCCGATTTATAATCCTTTTAATCTATTTCGCGCCGATATTCCTTAAAAGTAAGCGTTTACTCTTTAATTAATAATAAGGTTTATAAAGTATAAACTTAACCTTAAGTAGCTTACTAATAGAGATTTAGTGTGTTTAGGCGCTAACTTCGAGAGCGTCTAGGAGGAATACCGCTTAATAATACACTCCTTACACTCCTTACTAAGGAATTTCGAGAATCCGAATTTCCACTATCACTACTAAAGATCCTAAAGTTTTCGGGAGAATCTAAAGGTAATCTTAAAATAGATCGGCTTCCTATTATAGCACGGCTTTATAATCGACTACGATTAGTATCTTTACTTTCCTTATCTACCTAAAGACGTTTTCTCTTTAAAGCCGTAGAAGGTTAGTGTCTTTTCTTTTATTATTTATAAAGTAATAGAACTTACTTCTCCGACTAAGTATAGTATTAAACCGGCCGCTTATTCTAATATCTCGCTATAAACTAGGCACTTAAAGGGAATAAGTATTATAATCTATTTTTATTATCGATCTTACTCCGCTATCCTAACTAATCTATAGAAGTCTTTCTAGGCTATACGGTTCTTCTCGGGTGGCTCTGAGGGGGAAAACCCGGGTAAAACCCGGGTAAAACCCGGGGAAAACCCTTATACACTTCCTTAGGTAGAGTAGTGCCGTTATAGGGCCGATATAGCCCCGGTTCGTCTTTGCTGTATATCTAGATTATACCTTTAGGCTAATAGCTAACGGGAAGTATAGCAGGCTAGTGGTTAGGTAGGTTAGCCTAAGCTAATCATTAGTAGCGGAGTAGGGGCCGAGGGGGTGCCATTACGCCTCCGCGGTGCGGAGGCCACGGCCCTTTAGCCTTAGTCTCCCTATATCCCCGGGGATTATGCCTTTTATTCCTTTTACTCGGTTAATAAAAAGAGTAGGGGAGGCAGGCGCCTCCTACCTCCCCTAGGTAGGTTCCTGCTATATCCGGCGGTAGGTAAGGGGAATAGGGCCCCACCCTATTATAGGAATTAGATAGTTAATATCCCCCGAGGCCTTTATACCTTAATCCTCCCTTTTCCTCTTATAACGCCGATAACTTCGTTATAGGTTTTCCCCAATCTATTCCCGCTAGTAGTCTTATAGGTATATCGATATAGCCTATACTAACTAGTATACCCCTTTAGTTTTCTCGTTATATTCCTATTATATTTTGACTATAGGTGCCTCGTAGATAGCGTTGTAGTGGTGTAGTGATATAGGGTTAACTAGGTGGTGTAGCAGCGATTTATATATATAAACACGTAATCCGAAGTAATAATATAATATAAGTTCCCCTTATAGCGTAGCGGTGCCTTAGTAGTAGCGTGCTAATAGTCGTAGATATCGTCTCCTAATAATAATAATACTAATAGTAATAATCGCCGCTATAAATACGGTATAGTTCGTGTTATACCGTATATAGCCCTTAGTGGCGTCGGAGTGGTATCGTAGCGCTAACATAGGGCAGTTATATTCGTTATAGTAAGCGTCTAGGCACTTACCCCGACGATATAAAAGCCTGCGCTAATACCACGGGAATAGGCGCGGCCTATTACTAGTATACTAATAGCCGTTATCTATATAAGGATATAAGTCGCCTAAGTGCCGCGGTGGTGTTATATAGGCGTCGGGGTGAATATAGCTAATAGTTTAATAGGTCCCCCCCGCTGCTAAGAAGCAGCAGTAACGTCTTATAGATATCTACTAGATATACGTGGCGGTAAAGGCCGTTAGTAGCGCGGGTATCTGATATGCCGGATGCGGCGTCACAGACGAAGATGTGAACAGTCAGAATGAAGATGTGAAGATGATAGAACTAGCTAAGTGTGAGCTCGTAGAGCTCTCTATGGCAGAAGCCTCTAATATGCCTCTGCCACCCTGCTAACTTATCTGTGAGAAGGTGTATATAGCTAAGGTATCTCTGTGTGTATAGTAATGCCCTCCTCCCGAAAATATAATCGTCCCGATTACTAATCCTTCTTAGATAAGTCTGTTATAAAACTGATTTTATCCCTTCTAAAGGATAAAAGCAGGAATAAGTAATTCCTCCGTAACTACTAAAATAAAATCCTGAGTAATCCCTTTATAAGATTAAGTGCTCTGCTATAAGTCGCCTTATCCGGCCCGATTTCATTTCCATATTGTAATAACTCTATCCCTTTTCCGTCGTGTAACCCTTTAATCGTCGTTATCCAACTAGTCACCACTATCGCTATTATTAGAGATCGCCACCACCTTCTATTAAGACTGAGATTGACTATGAGTCTGCGAGTGTGGGTTAGCCTGGGTTTGTGATTCGACTTGTAACGGGGGTTGTTAAGGCTGCGACTGCGTCTGTAACTGCGTCTTCGCCTATAATTGCGGTTTTTGCTTCTGTGGCGTCTAAAATATCGGTTTTGGCTGTTACCACTAAAAGGGCTGGGTTCCTGAATATAGTTGATACGCAGGTTATTATGTTTTTTGCTGTAGATATGATTATTTGGTGGGTGTACCTATAGGCGTTGGCGTTAGTGTTAGCTTAAGGAGATCGGCTCGGATCTTGTTCACGGTGATATTCGTCTTATTCTGCCGAGTCTCTACTTCGTTGATTCTGTAAGCCAGGTTATCGAGGTCTCCTTAGGTGTGTAATCGAAGATTATCTGTGTCTGTCTTGTTTTAGGTGGTGTTCTGCCTGCACTCGTCGTGATAATCTACCAGCTCTTTTCGAATTACTTTGCCTATATTGTTAGTCTTATTATATACTAGGTGGATATCTTTATTCAGCTTCGTCTCTATAGCCTTAAGATCTGCGAGTATGACTATCTACTACGTAGACGTCTGATTTAACGGGGGTTACGCTGATGTTATCTGTTGTGTTGCTGAACCCTGTTGTGCGATTAGTCCTGCCTATATGTTACCCTGCCCACTAGTGTTGCTTATCTTTTATTTCTTTAGCTTGGATGCTATAAACTACGGGTTATCACTAGATGACGCAAATCTCTTATGGTGTCTGTTACGGCGTCCCTCCTCTCGCTATTGAATGATTTCTCGTATAATCTTATCTCTATTAGGTGTGACAGGCCAGTCGCTGCTAATTACCCCTCCATCGCGCAGTGCTAAAGCGATAATATAGTGGGTGAGAAATATATGCCCTACCGTAATCTTATCTCGGAGCCTTTGCAGCAGGTCTATAGGATCAAAAAACATGGATCCTATAAGTTGATCGACCCTGGCGACTAAGTGCTAATTAATAACTCTGTTAGCGCCAGCTATTACGACTCGCCAGTCTATGAATATTTATTATATAGACGCGTCTGTGTGGGTAACTGTCCCTGATATAGTGGAAGCTATGGATATTTGAGGTGCGGCTATCTAAGGCTGAATCGTGGGCTATGCTGTTATCTGCGGAATAACGTTCTGTTAACCATACTGTGCGACCGATGCGTGCTATGATTAAGATGCGTTTAGTAAGACTGAGTCACTTGGTTTTTCTGAGGCGTGACTGCTTATAGTATAATTAGGAATCCGTCGTCGTCTATGCCTAGACTAAAATCGTTATCGCCGTAATTACTCAAAGTTTCATTGTCCATAGCGAATCCGCCGAGCGGCATTCTCTAGCGTCTATCGTCCGTCACCGAAGCTGGATCCTAAGTGTTACTAAGAAAATTTATATCTTCCTAATACCTGTATTACGCTATAGCTGCTAGTGCTTTCTCGAAATATTATAGTGCACTCTCGTGATCTAGAAGATACTCCTTATCCTTAATTTTGCGCTAGACTATTGCCTATTCTTCTATCTATCCTGCGAATTTGCGCTCTACTCCTTTTATTTGGATACAATATACCACCTGCCGTGCCTCGCGTAGATAAGGGCTGAGATGGGCGGCTTTTGCGTCTCGAATAAGGTTATCCAGCTTGTTCTTATCACTTCCCACGACTGTAGCCTAGCTGGAGTAAAATATTGCTATGACCCCTCTCTGCTAAGTTGTCCTGGACCACTCCGCCGATAGGAAAAGGAGAACGTTATAAAACCATTCATCCTAGCGATAGTCCTTACATAAGTATTTTGTAATCTTACGTAAGAGCTATATATTGGTTCTCGATGTATTGACGATGAGTAGCCTTTTCTCTATATAGTCCCCGTTACCTGGTATAGGGTTAGGAGACTTTGTTGCTGCTTTGGCAGCTTTCTTATTAGTCTTAGGCGGTATCCTAAGATCTCGTGCAGATCGGTCTGTGGAAAATAAATGAGGAAGAATGTTATAGTGGAGAAAATATCGTTATATGAGAAAAGATTATTATAAGAGAAAGTGTCTATATAGGTACTAGGTAATCTTTTACTCTTAAGAGCGGTAGGGTGTGAGAGAAAAGAAGAAAAGAAAAGAAAGATTTACGGCGTCGAGGAAAATAAGATCGTAATCCGCGGTAATAACGTTAGAGGTAATAATAGGCAGTAAGGCTATAGTGAATAGGGAGTAAGGCTATAGTGAATAGGGAGTAAGACTATAGTGAATAGGGAGTATAAAATTAATGTGGATAATAGGCGTTTTTCTGAAATAAACAGCGATTAGGATATAGTGAATGTACGGTGATATTATTCTTAGTGAATAATAGGATTGTTAGTTAAAAGAGTTATCTCCTAAATAGTGAAGAATACGAAATAAATCGAGGTAAAAGAAAAATAAGGTAAGGGTAAGAATAATAAGCTTCGGCTATAAATACTTAGCTAATATCAGGGTCTGAAAATAGGTTATTTAGTTCCTTTTCCGGCTAACCCCTTATAGCGCCGCGTGCTATCCTTGTTAAAGGCTGTGATCGTCGAATTCGCGGTATTCCTAGTCGTCCGTCCGCCGCTATACCGATATCCTTACCTCCACTGGTTTTTGATGTTTCATGACGCTCTTGTCTACTAGCCTTTGATCATCCGTCCTTCCCCTAGTAAGTTCCTCTATGGTGATAGGCTATCGTTTTTTAAACTCGTAGACTATATCGCTTGTATTTTCTATAAGGATCTATCGCGGATACCACTCGTTATACTGGTCGGGCCATTCTTTCTATCTTACTAAGTACTCTGTTTACGGACGTCTTCCGCATGTGATAATCCGTCTTCTTAGTAACTTTTCGATCTCGTACAATAACTATTTATTATTATCTCCGTTAACCACTATTAGGCCTGGTTTCGTTTTCTCTCTACCGAATAGATCCCTGACTGGCGCTGAGATAAGTTATACGATAGATACGACTCTGTGCACTCTCTAAGACTATGGAAAATCAAGCTCGTAGGCTAACGGACTCACTACCCGCACGATACGAAACGGTCTAACGCGCTATTATAACTACTTTCTGGAATCCTTGTTCTGACCCGGCAATTTATATCCTCTATGTAGACGCAGATAAACCTTCTCGTTAATATTGAATATATACGGTCTTCTCGTGGCATCGTAACGTCGCTTTATATCGGCTATTACGATCGCTACAAGATACTCGGCCTCCTATTAATATAGCTATCTAATATAATCTATCTATTCCTTATTAAAGGTCGGTGTTAGACCCGTATCTACTATTAGATCTACGATAGACTGCGGTTTAAATTCTATTAGAAACTTATTTAGTAAGGTATCGAGTGTCGTTATATAGGCCTGATTTAGAGCGTGTTGCACCGCCGGGATTATATCTGGCCACGGAATATTACTTATAGATATATACTACCGTAGAATAATTTCGACCGACTAATTCTTTCGCTCCGAAGAGCCGTTTATCTGTGAATACCACGCTATAGCTAAAGCGAGTTTAGTTCCTAAGCGTTTAAATAGTTCTTACTAGAATTCTAATATAAACTTCGAGTCTTAATCTAAGATAATACGGATAGGCAGCCCCTAGTCCGTGAGCTATAGTATCTATAATAGAAGCTCTGCCTAATCTCGTGCCGTGTAGGTAGAGTGACCGGGTATTAAAATCGTCTTCTTACTAGTCTTATAGGTGACTATTAGTAGAGTATTGAACTTATTAACGGGCTTATACTTTAGCTTTTAGAGTGAATGTTTATAATCGACTAGCGGTAAACCAACGATAAAGTCGATTATAATAACAGAGAAAGGTACTAAAGGTAGTATAATCGGTTATATCTCGCTAATAGGCTTCTGCCGATCTATAGTATTTTCGAGGTAGACTAGGTAGTGCCGTGTCTACTCGGTAACTATAGTTAGTTTTCCGTAGAAGCTAAAGCCGTCTAGCGCGTGGATTATACGTTTAATGCCGAAATAATAATTAATATCGTGTACTATCTATAGGATCTTAGGCATTAGCTTCTATAGCACTAATAGACGTAGTCGTCCGTTCTCGCTAACTATATATAATAGTCTATTCTGAAGTCGAGCTAGTAGAATCTTCCATTTACGACTACTAGAGTTTTTAGTGCCTTCTTACTATGCCTATAGCTTATCGATAATAGGCTTATACTTTGCGTCCATCTTATATACCTGCCGAAACTCGTCTCGTAGATTATTAGGTATCACGTAATCGGCCGCGATATAAGTTAAAGTAACCTTGTCTAAATTCTTATATCTCGACGTGATATATATCTATAAAGCATCGGTATAGTCGGTCTAAATATCGTCTAACTTATATCTAATAGCTTTGCTTTATCTATACGCTTAGCTTTCTTCTACCTTATTAACTCCTAGGAGTCCTTATTATCCGCGACGGGCAGTCTAGATAAAGCGTCTAGAACCAGGTTTTACCGACCGGGAATATAGCGTACCTCTAGCCGGAACTAGCTAAGGAAAGTTAAAGCAGCTATTAGCCGAGGGTTTAACTTATTAATATCTATCGTCTTTAGCGACGTCTAATAGACGATGCCTCGCGTCGCTTAGTAATCTATCAGGACTACTACCGGTTAACGATAGGATTATAGTCTAGTTCGTAATATCTTATAGGCCTAGACCAAGGCATAGATCTCTAGTTCTATAGCCTTATATTGCGCTTCTATAGCTATAAGCTTTCTAGATAGGAAGAGGATCGGTTGAATTACGTTAACTAGGATTTTGCCTTTATCCCACGGCACCGAGAGATAAAAAAGGAATATACCTAGTCCACTTCCGCTAGTATCTAGTTAAGAAACGTCGTCTAGTCAGGGTTATAGTGATATAGTCGTATTTCCTCTATAACCTGCTTCTGAATAATATTAAAAGCTTATCGCTTAACGTCTATCGGTTTATATATTAACCTGCTTATCTATCGCTGCCTTAGATACTTCGGAGCTAACTACGTAATCTGGCCAGAGTCTTTAGCGTTATTAAGTAGCGCGGTCTTATATTTTTATAGCAGATCGACTTTAACACGGAACCACGGAATAAATCGTTAAAGAAAACCGACCTTACTAATATAGGTCTTTAGATTAGATAGCTTTTCGGGTATTTTAAGCTGTCATAGAGCTTCGATACGATCGGCAGTTATGTATAGACTAAGTCTATTAACCTTAAAGTCGAGTAGACGCACCGAATTATACGTATAGAAGGATTTTGCCGGCGATAGCGCGAGTCTAATATCTTGAAATAGCTTTATGATAATCCGTAGATACTCGAGGTGCTCCTTAAACGTGTTAGAAAAGATAATAATATTATTAATATATGCTCTACAGAAATGCCTATACTTAAATAGACGTTAATCTATAAAGCGTTATACGAACGGTGGGGAGTTACGAAATCCTATTAGTATAACTTCAGAGCGTTCTAATCCTCGAGGAGAGACGATAGTTATTCGATCCTTATATCCTTCCTGTACTGGTAGCTAGTAGAAGAACGAGCTAGCCTTAAACGCACTAAAATACTTTTTCCCTTAGAGATACTAAATAATCTTATCTTACGATAGGATCGGATATACGTTAGGTAATACAGCCGTGTTAAGCTTCCGTAGATTAATAACTACTTTACCCTTACGTGTCCCGTTAATAGTGCGCTACACGATAAACGCGGGATATACGAAGGGAGTAGGCTTACGTTACTATATTATTCTGCCTGCTTTATATATATCGTTAAACTTATTATTAAGATAAACCCTATTATCGGCACTAAGCTAATATAGATAAGAATACAGGCTTATACCTTACTAGTTATCGACTAGGTCGATACGTATTCGCTTATCGGGTGGTAGCGGAATAATACCTTTATCGCGTTATATATTAAACCCCTCGAGTAACTTATAGACCCTCCGGGCCTTATCGGACTCTATAGTATAGACGTGAACTCCGTCTTTTATCTTAACTTCAGGGATATTGTTAGGCTATTCAGGATTTATTATACTATACTTTTCTCTATCTGCCTTCGGCTTAGCCTGCTATTATGCTATAGAGTCGGCGATACGAGAGAGTTTATTATAAGGGGCGTTTAAAATACGCCGCGTAAGATCCGATTCCTCGAACTCTTCGCCTTCGGCCGCTATTAGTGTATAGGCGTTAGCCTATTCGACAGGCTCTACGTTATCGTCATCCTAGGAGTCTATAATATAGCCTACTCTATTATTTCGATAAACTATGTAAGCCTTATCGCTGTTATTAACGTAATAGACTACCTTAGGAGTATAGGCGTTATATATATAACGTAGTGCGGTATACTTAGGATCGGGCTCGAAGTGGTATTTATAACCTATAGGCAGACTAGTATAGCATACTAGGATAAGAGTTAAAGAGAGCGGTAGTATAAATACTGTCTACGCTGCTATTACCCTACGGATGTGATATCCTGTAGACTTCTTACGATACTGCGAAATCTGGATCCTTATACCGTGGTATCCTATACCCCGTAACTAGCCGGAGAAATAGAGGATATTAACACCGTAGGTGCTAAGAAACATAGCTCCTAGTAGTATCCTGGCTTCTAACCGGTTAACCACTTATACCGTGACGGTAAAATACCCTAGAATAGGTATATTCTGTATATAACCGTTAATATAGAAGTCGAAAGTAGTAATTTCTTTAGTGATAGTCTTTCCGGCGATACCGTGTATCGGCCTTAGCTTTATAGCTTCGGCGAAACGCACCTTATAGGCGTGGCTCTATAGCCACTATCTATCGACTATAATAGTAGTATAATCCGAATTAACGTAGATATCTGCGGATAGTCCTAAAGGGGTGAATTTAATCGGGATTTAGCAGTATATATACCGGTCGATACTTCTAGCGATAGACGCCTAGGCGTTAACTATATCGTTTAGCCGGAAAGCGTAAAAGCTATACAGGGTATCTGGCTTAGGTGGCCTTAGCGGTCTATTATCTACTAATCCGTTAATAGACTCCTATCTTAAGTCCTGACCTTATACTGATAGGTCCTCGGTCTATAGATGCACGGGTTCCGGTATCGCCGGTTCCTTAGCCTATACGCCCGTAAATTACACGGCGGCCTACTATATATCCGTAGACTCTCGTACCAAAATAGATAGAGCGTTAGTCTAACCGACCTATTACTTATAAATCCGATATAGACTTTATCTCTTAGGTTTTAGTTTCGTACACGTGTTAGAAGAGATGTGCCGATAGAGCTAAGAGTTACTAGAGAAATATACTGTATATTTACGATATTAATACGTGAGGGGCTTCGTATCGGGGTTTACTTATAGTTTTATCCACCTTAGCGAGGTTTGCTTACGAGTATTCGTCTATGATCTCGTAGCCGCACGTTTAGAGATCTAATGGGCTATAGAGGATAACGTTCAAGAAGAAGAGGGACGGCCTGTATAGCCTGTAAAATAAGAATAATAGACGTTAATTTTATTAGAAACTACCTTATCGGTCTTATAAAAGTATATCTCTTCTCCCTCGCTTAAAATTTCGTTAACGAACTTAAAACCTTTAGCGTGAAGGTCCTCCTCGTCTCGTAGTCTATAAGGATTATCTATATAAACGTAGACTATCTATTTACTATTATTCGATTATCCTGGTTTAACCTATTATCGTATACCATAAGTATATAGATATTATTCTTAGCGGTAGAACCTGCTACCTCTGCGAACCTAACAGCCTCCGCGGCCACGGTATCCTCGATCGTTCTAATTACTATAGTTACCTTAGTTATTCTAGTTTCCCCGACCTCTGCCGGAACCGAAACGATTATCTATGGACCGGTTATCCGCGAATCGGTTATTAAAACGGTTAGCAGAGCCGTCTCTACCGCCGTAACGACCCTAATTAGCGTTATTAGTATCGGTATCCTTATCTGTTACCGTGTATATAAGTAGTCTATTATCTAGTAGAACGCTAGTAATAGGAGCGACTAACGGACCTCCGAGTATATCTGCACGGATTATACCATATTGAATTTAATACTATAGAGATTGCTAGCGATTAGTGATCTAGTCCTCGATAGCACGTATAAAATCGTTAAAATATTTATCGATATCCGGATAAGGGCAGATCTCATAAAGCGAGGGATCGATACGGTTCTAGATTTCCTGCTATAATTTAATATTCGTACGAACTATAGTAGCTAAAGCCTTATAATAGCGAGTTACTCGGTTAGCTTATTCTACGAATGATTTTCCGTCTAGAATATCGCGTGCTATAAAATATATATCGCTTATCTTATTAGCTGTAATCTCCGGTTTAATCCGCTAAGGTCTACGGAGTAAAGTATATATATTATTAAGGCTACGACGAACCTTATTACGCTGCGCGGCTATAATACTACTGACTTACTAGGTGTTAGCTTTACCTAGGAAGAGTGTATTAAGATTAATATAAGCCTCCTCCCTTAGCTCGGGAGTATAAGTAAATAGCTCCATCTTTTTAATAAATAGATCGATATTATGCTAGATTACCTTATCTTTAGAGACTATCTATATCGCTAATGGATCCGAGGGGTTTACCGGTAGACTAAATTACCCGATTAAGCTTAGTTTACGGCGAAAGGAGGATCGGCCGTCTCCTCCCGTGCTGCTATAGCTAGCTTTACCGTTCTCTACGACTTAGATTAGGGTATTAAAGAATGTCTGGAATTAGTCATTTATTAGTAGTACTAAAGGGGCGGGGACCTATAGCGCCGGTGGCTACTACGGGAACTAGGTCTACGGAATCTACTACTACGGAAATTAGGGAGTTTACTAGCGCTACTTATATTACTACGGGATATATCGCTACTTAGCTTACCGTCGCTATTACTCTATATACCGTCGCTATTCCTCTACTAACTACTATTAGCATATAGCGTGCTATTACTCCTGCGTTACCTATTACTGGGTCTGCTGCTACTATTAGCCTAAAGTCGGCTACGTAGCCTGAGTCGAGTTAATATCTATATCTATAGAGTTCTATAGAATAGTGGCTAGCTTAGAGTTAATATTAGCAGATATTTCCTAAGACTAATAAGGAGAGGGCGAGGATCGTGCTAAATTAGAGTCCTGTAATTATTTAACAGGAGGATATAATCTAAAGGGGATTTACGAATTTAACAGAATTTATCGGAGATATACGGGCGAAACTAAATAGCTTACGAGGGTAGGGTTTAAAACGATAGGAAGAGTTCTAATTCCTATGTTTCTACTGGAAAAGCTATAACGCTTTACCTGTCTATCGAGAAGACTATAATACTTATAGAGGGGGAATCTGCCGTCCTCCGATCTCCTATTAGGGAAAAGACTAAGGTATTTCGCTTATCTATCGGGAAATAACTTTACTGGATAGCCTGCTCTTAGTGATATTAAGAAACTTTAGAACTATAGTTAACATTCCTCGTACTTACTACTAGTCTGTTAGCTATGCTGCGGGGAAGGTTGGACCGGAATTAAGTGATTAACTCCTAGCACGATATCTGGCAGATCTCGTAGTCGCCTACGATTACCGATACTTAGCTTTAGCTCTCTGCTATAAGAGAGATCCTTCTTATTCGATAACTAATAAGCTGCCGTTAGGTAGGTCCTGCTTCAATGCCTAATCGGGGTATTCCTGGATAAACTTATATATATAGAAAAGTTCCTTCTCCTTAGAGGATAACGGGTCTATCTGCCACGGATATAGGCAGGGGAGGGTGGGAGGAAAGTGAGAATAGCAGGTGTGCTCTGCAGGAATACAGACGAGGGAAGAGGATCTATGGCTAAGAATAAGGTTCGGTGCGGAGGTGTGACTATCGTATTATAAACTGTTCATAACTGGATAACGTTAATGAAAAGAGGGGTAAACGCGATATAAATAAACGCTTTGTGTTCGTAGACGTGTAAAGGGGGATCGTGTATAAAGTAAAAGCGTTTGAAGGTGTGAAATTATTTAATCTATGAGTTGAAAAGCCATGATGGTGCAGACGTCGAAACTATCAAAGTGCGAGAAAACAACTACACGTCTATAGCTTAGTACTACTAATCTGTGGAACTGCAGGGATATTGGATATGTGCTAGGGATCTATGGGAACGATGACCGATTTAGTAACGTTGTCGATGAACGCGCGGAGAAATATATATACGTAAAAATAAGCGAAAAGGGTATAGTATAGTGAACGGTCGTAATAAATAGTTACTACTATTAATATGCCGGATGCGGCGTTATAGACGAAGATATGAATAGTCAGAATGAAGATATGAAGATAATAGAACTAGCTAAGTGTGAGCTCGTAGAGCTCTCTATAGCAGAAGCCTCTAATATACCTCTGCCACCCTGCTGACTTATCTGTGAGAAGGTGTATATAGCTAAGGTATCTCTGTGTGCATAGCAGTATCGCTATTATAGGTGTTCCCCTTCGGTGCTATAGCGGTTCCTCGCTAATAAGTTATAGGCTAAGGAGCGCCTAAGGACAGCGTCCCGGTCTTTTAGCCGGGCCCTAAACCAGGCGTTACTTTCCGGTCGCGGTCGCGGCGGTACCGTATCGGTAGAGGTGTAGGAGTTATCTCGTTAGATAAGGCGTTTAGAGGGTAAGATAGACCTTATCCTAGAATACCTTATAAGTGGCTCCCCCCGGTCCCGCTACGGCTCCCTGGTAGTATTAGCTGACTAGCTTAGTAGGGTCTTAAGTATATTAAGAGCGGCGTTAGTGCCTTTAAGGGAGGTAATAACGATAAGAGCTAATCGGTGTCGTGATAGTACCGCGTTAATACCGCTAGGGCCCCGGCTTATAGGGCCCCTATCCTAATACTTAATTAGTCGTCGTGCTACCTTATCCCCGATACAGTCCCCCTTCGGTATTACGGGTATTTTCGTAGGCCTCTATAACTTTAAGGGCGAGGCGGAAGTCCTTAAGTCTCTTCCGTTATAGGAACCACCTTATAACTGCCCTGGCTTCCGTGTTATAGTCTAGTGCGTCGTATAGATCCCGTTTAGTCGTGAGTAGTCTTCCCACGGTACCGAAGAGCTCCTAGCGCTTTTCCCCGGTTATATCCTAGTACTAGAGCACTACGTACTCCGCTATTTCTGCCCTCCTATCGCCGTAGGGGCACCGCGTTATTAGAAATCCTAGTACTCTTACTTTTACTAAAAAGGCTTATAGGCCTAGCTTTTCTATTCTAATTTAGGTAAGTGCGGCACTTTATAGCTTTAGGAGTCCTTTATATTTCCGGAGGGAGCGTTATATCGGGGGGCGGCTCGGTGCCGCTACGGCGTAGGTATATAGCCTCCGTGACTCTGCCTAGGTTTAACCCTAGTCCCTTATAATGGCTTTCCTCGGGGCCGCGTTTCCGGCCTAGGTTATTAGGGCGTTAAGTTAGGCTATCTATATAAGGGCCGTGTAGGTCCTATAATACCGATTCGGTGCCGCTAAGGCTCTCGCTACGGCGTATACTCCGGCTAATATCTTATCTTTAGTTCTCTCCTCTTATATCCGATAGACCTTCCTGGCATTAAGGCTTATAAGGTATAGGTTAAGGGGGGGGATAAAGGTCTTTTTTCGAGGACCCTAACCGGCGTAGCTTTATAGGCTCCGGATACTAATTAGAGGCACCGGTTCTATACCATTATAAGTGCCGCTACGGGGCCTTACCGGGGGCTAGCCCCTATCTTATAGATAGTCGAAGCGTAGTAGGTAATTATTAGTTGTATTATTACGAGGTATAGTCTTTTTATGTCCGCGAAGCTATACCCCTATGCTACCGCGCTAAGCCTTAAGAGGGCGTATATTTAGGTGGTTAGGCGGCTCTTTACCTCTTTAGTGTTTTGTCGGAAGTCGAGCTTCCTATTAAGCTAAACGCCTAGGAACTTTATCGCCTCTACTACTAGCACCGAAATAGTACTAAGGGGAAGCAGGGTAGGTAAGGGTTAACGTGACTTCGTGAAGGGGATATAGATATACTTAGCTAGTTCGAACTATAGTCCGCTCGCTATCTCCTATTCTAGGTATATCCTCTACGCGGCGGCGAGGCGCTGCCGCGTCTATGCCTCTATCCTACTAAAAGCGATAATATTTATATTATCAGTAAAACCTACTATTATTATTTTAGGGACCCTTTCTAGCTTTTCGTATAGAGTGGAGATATAGAGGATAAAGAGGATAGGGGAGATCGGGGAGCCTTACGGTATACCCCCGTAGAGGTGCCGCGGAGGGGCCGTTTCGTTATTAAGTAGTAATTAGGCTATACGGTCCCGGAGGAAGCTACTAATTAGGGTATTAAGCCACCGGGGGTAGCCTTTCCTTTTAAACACCTCGATAAGGCGGGAGTAAGGGATAGTATTAAAGGCGCCTTTAATATCTAGTTAGAGTATCGAAGCGGTGCCGCCATAGGTCTAGCTTGCCCTTATAGCCTTTATAGTCCTTTATACTACCGTCTTTATACTTTGCCCTATCCGGTTACCTATCTATCCCTCCGGGAGGAGCCGATACTCCTCCACTACAGTTATAATCCGGTCGGCTAGTATCCCCTTAAGGACCTTATCTATTATACTAAGGAGTGATATTAGTTATTAGCCCTTTACTATCCCGTAGTTAGCCGGTGGCCGGCCTTCCTTCTTAAGGACTACTATAGTAGCGTGGCGGCACCTTTTCGGGTAGTAGCTCGCTTTAAGGTATACTATAAAGATAGTACTAAGTCTTTAGTATAGGGGGGGTCTATATACTTTTAAGAGCCCTACTAGGAGTCTATCAGGGCTTAGTGCCGCCTAGGGTTTTATCTTCTTAAGGCGCCCCTATATATCCACTATAGTGATATCTCGGCGGACGTCCTACCCTAGGGGGGATTCCGCGCTTAAGGGTCTAGGGATAGTAGGGAGGGGGGGGGGGAAGAACTTCCGGTTTAGGACCTCGGCCTTCTCTACGTGTGTAGTTATCGGGTAGGCGCTATTATCTTAGTGTAGTGGTAGCACCGATAGGGGGTCTAGTAATACGCCCCCTTTAGTTTATACCTATTTTTATAACTACTAAAGAAGGCTATTATCCTTCTCGGTTAAGTAGAGTAGGTGCTATTAGTATATCCGCTGTTAAGAAGGAGATCTGGATCTACCCCGAAGGGACAAGGACCAGAGGGTGATAGGGAGTAACAGATAAGGATCGTAGTCTTGTACAAGAGGAGGCCAACTATCGGTTAACTAGTAGTCAATAGGAAGAGTATCTTAAAGGTAGGTAGTAGTGTCGAGGAGAGATAATCGCTAACCCCTTCCTTCTAGAATAGTCCAGCTCCCCGTCTTATATAATAAATATCCACTTATTAGTTAGCCGGTAGTCCACAACGTAGTCCACTACTATATCCTAGTACCTCCTAAGTCTTCCTTATATCCTATATCTAATAGGCTACCCTTTCCTGGAATAAGGCCTATCCTTAGGCTATAGCTAGTTACGGAGTATCCGTAGGGTGGGTAGTGATTATCGGGTGAGGCGAGTAGGTTAATAGTACTATCGGTGATATATAGGTCGGAGCTTAAAGAAAATAAAGCCGTAGGCAATCCACCGTTAAGTAACGGTGGAGCTAAAGACTTAAAATATATCCTAACCTTAAATAGTGATACTAAAGGATATTTTTAGGGGAAGAGAATAAAGAGAAAATTCCTTACGAAGTATACCATTTTAGGTATATATAAGAGTATAGAAAGAACTACTATAGGTAGCTAACCGTTAATCAGACGGTGGTTTATAGGGGTTTATTATAAAGAATAAGTCTATAAGGGATATATTCTTATATAATAATAGGTATAAAATAAAAGTTTAAAGTAGCTGTGTATCTACTATTAGATAGTAGTAGTGTTATTAAATAGGTAATATCTCCCCGTTTATTAAACGCGTTCGTATTATTTATTCCGTGAATAGAGAAGTACGTTACCGGTAATAAAGGCGTGCCTGTCCCTTTATACGCGAATAGTAAAATAGCAGGCACGATAAGTAGGGCCTCCCTATTATATAGAGGATCTTTTCGGCTACAGGCTTCTTTTTCTTTTCTTCTTCTTTTTCCCCTTTTTAGGCTCCCTAAGGAGGTTATAAGTATCCCCCCCCCCCTATTTATAAGAGTCTATAGGCAGTATTATATAGCTGGGGCTAGGGCAGAAAAGGTGGCGGGTTAGCAGAGGGCTAATTAGTGGCTAACATGTATACAGTTTTTCTTTTAGCACACATAAGTCCATTTTTCGTTACGAGTTTCCTATCGGTATATATAATTTAGAATTTAACTTCGAAGGAGAGTAACAGCTAGATAGCGGTTAGATAGAACTAATATAAAATAAATTAATAGAGAAAGGTTATAGTTAGGTGAATATTTACTAAGCTCTATAAGTGCCTTTAGATTTATAGTGGTCTAGATTTATAGTGGGAATATAGGTGATAGCTAATCAGCTATAGGATAACTATACCTTCTAAGGGAAATCGTGGTAATAGTATAGTAAAAACTCCTAAAAAGCCTCGTCTAAAGAAAAATAGAACCGTAGGTATTTAGCTAAAGACTAGCGGGGAAGTATCTAATACCCAGGGCATAAATACAGAGAGTAATACGTCGGCGCCCCTAAGTCTAATTAATGGAGAGATAGCCGGTAGTTAGTAGTAAACTAATAATAAAGGTAGTAATAAAAACGAGAATAATACCGGTAATTCGAATAATAGTTCTATAGCTAGAAATAATAGGACGGTCGAGTTAGGTAATAGTGGACTAGCTAGTATATCCCGGGCGTATACTTTATATCTGCCCATAGAATAGGGATATAATCCGTTTCTAGTTCCGTGCGTGCAGTGTGTTAGTCGGATAATAAAGTGGCACCCTAATAGTAGTCAAATTCCTTTATATAGTTATAGAGATTATAAGTAAAGTGGTCGAATAGAGGGGAATAGGTGATTAGCTACTAACTTAGTGTAATAGCGGCCTTGTTTAAATATATATATTATATATAATAGAGATTAAAGCCCTATATAAAAGTATATCGGCTAGTCTATAGCTATTCTCCTACTAACTAATTGTAGATACTATATATATAGTTAGATAAAATTATACGTCTCCGTGATATAATTAAATAATATTAATATAAGGCGGATATAAGCTTAAAGGTATATACCCGCGGGTTAGCTATTAGGTGATAATTTCTAAAAATAGAATTAAGTAAGCTATAATATTTATAGCGCCTAGGTAAATATATATTAAACTATAAGAAGATATAGCTATTAGGTTAGAAGCGTCCTACTACTAAGTTAGAAAAGGAGCGCTAAGAGTAAGTTTAGTGGTAGTTAATTATAGCCGAGCGGTAGGCTAGTAGTAGCGTAGCGGTTACTAATATATTACGATAATTATTAGTGCTATAAGAAAAACGAAATAAGTATACTAGCGCCTAAGTATCTTTCGTTAAGGCACTCCGGGATAGATAAAAATCCCTGACCAATAAGATTATTATAGGTTAACTAGTAGTTAGCTTATAATAGCAGAACTAATAAATATATAGGAATTTAGGAATTAACTAAAGGAATTAAGTAGTTAGGCCGTCGCTAATAATAGGACTACCGTTATTACTTTAGTGTTTATGCCTCCCCCTCCTCCGATAAATAATAACTATAACGATATTATAGATAAGGAGGATAATAAGGGTGTCCCCGCTAGTAATTAATAAGTGGGTAATTCCCCTTATATTCCTAACTTATAACCTATTACTACTTAGTTATTATAAGGGTAGGTATTATAACTTTAATAATATTATGGATTAAGGGGTGACTCTTAGTTAGTTAGGGTCGGGTTCGTTAGGTTTAGACTAATAAAAAGTACCGGATTTAGACCGGAACTAAAAAGAAAAGTATAGATAGCGTACGAATATCTACCAACTAATAGAAGATTAGCGTCTAGGTTTAGACTAGAATATAAAGATCGTTACTAGGTTTAGACTAGCTAGAAGAAATATAGCCTTTAGGTTTAGATTATTAACTAAGAGGTAAATAACTAGGACTTAGTGGTTATATATATTTTACTTTGATATAAAGTCCGTAAATAGCGGCTGGTAATAATAAAAAGACCGTAAATAGGCGGCTAGAGATTATTAGCTATAAAATAGTAATATAAAAGAATATAGTTAATTTAGTAAAATAGTAATATTACTATACTGCTAATAACTATAAATTAGCGGTTACTAAATTAAAGAGGTACTCCGCGACTAAATCTTTATAGAGATATAACTTAGGTTCCTAAGTATTTTCTTCTACAGGATAACCTTCCCACTTAATAAGAGATTTACGGTAGCGGCGCTTAGGGTTCTAGCGCGTGCCTAAAATCCTTTTAACCTTAAACTTATTCTCCTTTTTCCCTTTAATATCTAATAGCTACTTAGCCGGCGCTCGACGGCTATCTTAGTTAAAAGGCTCGAGTAAACTAATAGGGAAAACGTTATAAATCCGAAGATACTAGGGAGGTCGACCTTATAAGCTAACCGGTGATCACCTATCACCTTAATAATCTTAAAAGGCCCGATATATTTATATAATAATTTTCGACTCGGGCGTATAATTTTTAAGTTTTTAGTAGATACTAAAACCTTATCGTGTAAATAAAACTCTTTTAGTGTGTGTTTACGGTTATAATAGTTAGCTATTACCCGATTACTAAGTAATAATTACTTTTAAATTAACGTGTAGTTAAAAGACAGTTATTTTACTCTCTCTTCTACTAATATAGAGGGCTATTTAACTTATAGTATAGGAGTATAGAGGCCGCGCGGGTTATAACCTATTAGGGCCTTAGCGGGTAAATAATACGTGGCGGAATACTATAACGTGTTATATATAAATTCGGTAAGGTCTAAAAGATTAACCTAATTATCTTATTATTATATAGCGTAGGAGCGAAGGTAATACTTAAGAATTTAGTTAATACGTTTAGTTTAGCTATTAGTCTACGGGTAGTATATAGTAGAAAGACGGCGTTTAACTTATAGTAAGCCGTATAGCATACGCTAAAAAGCACTTATAAAAAGACTTCCACGGTCGGAGATAATACTATTAGGCAGACTATACACCTTAAAAATATAATACTATAAGGTAGTCGCTAACCCCTTAGCTATAAGCTTATTAAAGGTAGGAATAAAAAGGGAATATTTAGTTAGTCTATAGATAACTATAAGAATAGTATCTTTCTGCTTACCCCCCGGCCACTTAATAGGTGGTAGGCCGGTAATAAAATCTATTAAAATTTACTAAAATAGCTAGGTCGGAATAGATAAAAGGGCTAGTTCGCTATAAGGAGTATAAGTGCGAGATTTAGTATATTAATAAAAAGGGTAGCTAGGTATCTACTAGCGAATATCCGTCGATATTCTAGGCTAATAAAAAGATTATTAGATTCGTTTTAATATCTTTATAATTTCCTAGTAACCTATAGTCGGATTATCGTGGTATAATTAAAGGATTATTAACTAAAGCTTAGAAGATCGAGGAATATAGACCTTACCGCGGAATCGAATAAGACTATCGGTAC
>NW_021167079.1:5482192-5572764 GCF_003711515.1 Sodiomyces alkalinus F11 | reverse complement strand
GATAAAATAATAGTATAATACGCGTTACGTTTAGCCGAACGAATCTACTTCGGTATAAAGATAAAAGAAAAATAATCGGGGGATAAAGGGTAAATCCACTTATTAGTCCGCTAGTTAATAATAGGGTTAACGGTATAGAGCTAAGTACCGCCTAGAATGATTTTATATTTTATATTCGTATTAATATTAATAATTCAAAATTCCTCCTTCTATAGTTTAGTAACCGACTAACTATCGGTCGCCTTAAAAAGTATAGTAGTAGTACTGTAAGTCCGAATCTGAATATCGGCTCCACCTAAAGTCTAAAAGAGATTCTATACTAAGCTAACCGCTAAGCCGCTAATAGCTCCTAAAAAAGAACGGTCGATTAGACTAAATTCTGCACCACTATTAAGTAAAGCTAGGATCTTAATCTATTCTTTACCCCGCCGTAGACTAACTTTAACCTTTATAGTAGAGCTAGTAATACTCGGCTATAGCGGGGATAGTTCCTAATCGTTATTATTATATAACTCTATAATACGGGTAGGGATAGGGATAGTATTAGAGCTAATAGCAGGAGGAGGTTTAGTTAGACTATTAATAGTCTACTATTAGCTAGATAAAAACGAACGTCTTTACGGGTAAGTATTAGCGTAATAGCCCTTCGCATAATATTTAAAATAAGTAATCTTACTAATAGAATAACGAATTAGAGGTATAGAAGTAGGCTAAGTATTCTGCTATTAGGTAGTAATAATATTAGTAGCGTTATTATAGGAACGCTTAGTTCCCCGGAAATCGTTATTACGACCGTGATATTAAGAATGATTATTACGTGACTAATAGTTAACTACGTATTTACCACTTTTAGTAAGAACTGATTCGGCCTATCTAGCCCGTTAATCTAATTTACGATACGTTATAGGTAAGCCGCCTAGTATAATCTAAGGGCGTAAATTATCTCGTAATTTCGTAATTATAGAAGTAACACCGATAATCTCCGGCAGGGGAATAAGGAGCTCGGATTCGAGTAATCGCCACTTAGCTTTAAAATTATCGTAGAATTAACGGGGACCCTGCCGTGAGTTCTTATAGAATATACGTTAGACCGCCCGTAAAACTCGAGTATTACTATCTAGTATCTAATCGCGGAGCTAAGCTAAAAATTCGTCCTAAGATAGCCCACCGTTAAGCCACCGTCGATCGGCTTCTAAGTTATAATCCTATCATAAGGAGGGTATAAGGCATTATATAGTAAAAATAATACGGTTAGTATTATCGTTAAGAGCAGGGTTAATAATACGAATCTACTATATCTACGTAATAAAAGATTTATATTAAGCCTATAAAGCAGCGGAAAAATAGGGATTTAGTATATTAAGTTTCGAAAAAGCATGGTTCTCCGAAATAGTTAGCTATAGAGTAGCGACTATCTAGACGGGAATAAGTTAATAATTTTAAATATATTAATAGGGCTATAAAGCCTAACTAAATACTATAAGTATATTAGGCGGGGGTATAGCTAAATTACTAAGAGTTAGGGGTAGGGGATATAAATATATAATCGCTTAACTAAAATTATTAGTATTATTCGCCTACTATTAAGCAGCGGCTATCTTATCGGCGCGTTACTACCAAACATTCTTTAACTAATCGTATAGCTATCGTTAACGCTAGCGCTCTTATTTATAAGCCTGCTATGCTTATCTCTCTTATTTAAGCTATATATTCTCTTTAGCTAATAGATCTTCTAGCTCCCTAAGGCTAGGTAACTACGGTTTAACTAGTGATTAGGGTCGGGAATATAGAATTAAAGGTAAACGATTCTCTTAATCTTATTAACTTCCCGCTTATAGCTAATTTAGGTTAATACCTATGATAGTCTTATAAGACCCTAAGCTGGCCTACGGTTAATCTATATCTATATCCATAGCACTAGATATATAAGGTAGAATCGGGGTATTCTCCGAGATTATAGGGCTAGGAGGAAATTTTAATCAAAACTCGGGTTAAAGACTAATAACACTACTTATACTACTAATTATCTATAGCCGAGTAGTGCTATTAGTAGCAGGGTTATAGTTAGTTAGCTATTCGGCCGCTAATAATAAAGATACTTAATTAGGCTAAGGATCGCTAATATAAATACGAATACTATTATCGGACTAAGCCTTTAGTGGCCGATCGTTATTCGACTATTAGGTCCTAGATATACCGAATCCTGTCTAACGGTCGCTATCCGCTTTTAAGCGATTATCTTATTAAGAAGGAGATCTGGGTCTACTCCGAAGGGATAAGGACTAAAGGGTGATAGGGAGTAATAGATAAGGATTATAGTCTTATATAAGGGGAGGCTAACTATCGGTTAACTAGTGGTTAATAGGAAGAGTATCTTAAAGGTAGGTGGTAGTGTCGAGGAGAGATAATCGCTAACCCCTTCCTTCTAGAATAGTCCAGCTCCCCGTCTTATATAACAAATATCCACTTATCAGTCAGCCGGTAGTCCACTACGTAGTCCACTACTATATCCTAGTACCTCCTAAGTCTTCCTTATATCCTACACCTAATATCCGCTTCGCTACCGCTACGGCCTTATCCTAGCGCCTCTCTGCTTCTTAGAACTCGTCCTATCGGTTCCGGGACTTTCTGGATATATATCTACGGTAGAGGCGCCTTACTTCCTAGGTAAGGGCGGTTAGCCCCGCGTTCTACTAAGGGGTGGACGGGCGTCTAGGGGTACCCCCCTGGTAGCGCGGCGCGGCCTTATCGGCTATAATCGTAAGGTCTACTATTAGGTTATCTAGTGCTAAGTCGATATCTTCTAGTAATATAAGGGGGCCGGTCTATTATAGCCGTGTGGTAGCGAGCTAAGGGACCTATAAGGGATTAAAGTCTTTCTAGACCTAGCGGGGCCCGGCTAGGTCCCGTGGTGGTATTATTGCGGTGGTTAGTAAGGCGTCCGTCTCTATAAGGATTCGAACCGTCTATAAGTAGTAGTTAAACCCGATAACGGTCTTATCCGGGCCGCTAAAGTCGTAGCGGAGCCTTTATATTACGTATATAAGGTTAATAGTACTAGCACGCCGGCCCGGGCGGTACTATATAGTTATTCCGGGGGGGGTTATTAGGTCGAGGTTCTACTGGGTTATAAGGGTAAGCAGGGTATCGGCTTAGGGGTAATACCGCGGTGGCTATAACTATAAGGGGTAGTATAGGTTAAAATTCCCTATAAGAATATATCGGCCCCGTAACAGTGCGGTGTCGAATATATCTTATAGGGGCGTATTCTAAGGGATCCTAGCGAACTAGTAGTTCTCTAAGTAGATCGACTAGATTATAAGGGTATCGTCTCCGGTCCCGAATATAACCACGTAGGTATTATAGTAGGCCCGCTATATCCACGTATATAACGGGTATCTCTTATAGATATATAGGAAGGCACGGCCTCCTCCCTAGATTAGCCGGTATACCCCTTAGGAGGGGTATACGGGGCTTTTCGTGAAGCGGTTAAGGCCGGGTTTCTAAATTACTATTATATCGTACTCGGCACGGTACCGGAGCAGTAGCTCCCGCCGCGCTTAACTCCTCCTTATATTCCATAAGAGGACGTGGATTTCTATTAATTAAAGGGGGGGGGGATTAAGATAACGCGCCCGGTATAACCGGGGTCTAGCTCTAGGGTTCCTATTATAGTGCCTTATCGGTCCCGCGGGGGATTATATAGGCGCTTATCGGGCCTAGTATCAGGGAGCCCTCCTATCCCCTAGCCCTTTTCGGGGGCTAACCCCTACCTCTACAGAGGGGTCGGTCTTAGTCCTCGGGAATAATAATCGGGGGAAAGATCTACGGCTACCGCGGGTATACCGCTTCGGTCTAGCGGGTAATATCGAAGTCCCTGGCTTAGTACTTATATGCTTCGCGGGTCTTCTCGGCCTCCTTCTGTAGTAATCGGTATAAATCGTCGAAGGTATTATAGTCTCCGGTATAGGCGGCGTAGCGGCGGGGGCGCCCCGGCGCCGCCGCTTTATAATATCCTAGGCCTTAGGGGTATACTAATTCGGGCTTAGCGTAGTAGCGGTATACCCTCTCCGCTATAGGGTAGCCGTTTACTTAGTAGCCGAAGTATAGGCACTTATAGCACCTTAGAGGGCTAAGGTCAGGGTTGTATAGTTTATAGATATAGCTGCCCCCCTTAAAAAGGAGGGTGTTCCGGATAAGGCTCGCTGCCCCTTCCGGCGAAGCCGATTCGATAAGGAGGAGCGCTACCCTGCCGGTGCCGCGGCGGGGTACCCGCTATTATACTTAGATAATTTTTACCTCGGGGTTTATATCCTATAGGGATACTAGCAGGTCTTCTTTGGATAGGGCACTAAGGACCTCCCGGGGGATAGCCTTAGCTAGCGTAGGGTAGGTACGTACGGCTAGGGTAGCATCTTTACTAAAGGTCTTCTTAATTTATTATTTCTTATAGGTGGCCTACCACTATGCCCCTTCGGTGAAGGTAAGGCAGATATCTCCGCTCGGTAGCTTCCGTGCCGCTACGGTATCGTGTCGGGTAGTCGTGGCGTTTATAGCTTAGATAATCTCCTTTAGGGTCCTGTCCTTAAGGGGCTAGTCTTCGGGGAGGGTTCCTTAGCGGATAATTAGTTCCCGGTGGTGCTTAGCGGGGATCACTTTAGGGGGTGCGGGGTCCCGCGGCGGTGCCGCTATAGGGGCCCGGGCTACGATATTAGCCTAGGTCTTTTTCGTGCCATTTATCCCTTTTCGGAGCTCCTCTCGGATAACGTGATAAACAGTAGCGTGTAGGTGCGCTAGTAGTATCGTACCGGCGTCCTTATTATAATCTATTATAAGTAGTATTTAATCGTATTCCTTATATCTATAATGGTTAGCGAATAGATTTATAATACTTACTAAAAGTCTTACCCTTAGATAACCTTAAGGATATAGATATATCGTCTAGTCTATTTATATGAGGCTTAATATATAACCTTAACCGTATTAGTGTTCTTAGTAATTAATGTCTAATTCTTTAATAGAATATTCGAAGCTACTTAGCAGAATTCTATAGTAATATATAGGAGGCGCTTATATATCGCCTAGTTATAGAATTAAGGTATTATCTTTAAAGGATAAGTAAGTTTTTCGAATCGTTTCCGAATCGTTTCCGAAATATTTCTAGACTAAACTCACGGCTAATCTTATTATAAAGGTTATTATAGTCCTCTTAAGTCCGGTATTCTAAAAGAGTTATTAAGAAATAATAGGCTAAGCCTTTATCTCTTACTTAATTACTACCTAGAATACTCTTAATACCTCTCCGGAAATAGATTATATAGAGTCGTATATAACGAGATACCTAATCTTCCTAAGTTTCGGCTAGGCGGAATGTTTACTATAGGTATCTGCTAAAGCCTTAAATCGCTAGTAAGGCCTAGTCTAAGGTTACTCTAAAAAGACTAGTACCGTGTAGATATTTCTATTTAACTTATATATTATACTTATTTTTAAGGATCCGGAATACCTAATAAAATATATAAAGATATATATCTACTATCTCCGAGTTTATATAGCACCTTACTAAAAGAAGTATTAGATATTATTAGAAACGACTCGGAAACGATTCGGTAATAAACCTCTTTCCGAATTATAGCTATACTATACCTAAATAATTTCCTTCTACTCTATACTATTAATATACTTATAGTTAGTATCGACGAAAAAGGATTTTATATCCGGGAAAGTCTATATTTTCGCTTATTCCTTAAAGAAGTAGATTACTATATAGTTATATTAGGTCTCGAATAAGTACTAGATATACTAGAGTAGAATATTAGAAACTATATATAGATATAACTAGTTATTCACTTATATATTTACGTTTATTTGCCTCTTTTATCTACTTAAGACCTAAAGTAAGACTCCGACTACCTTAAGGGAAAAGGATAATCTGCTACTTTCGAAGAATATATCGAAGATAGTCGGAATTCGTAAGACTAGTATAGATATCTAAAATAGTTTTCTCTTTATATTCGGCGATAAACTCTTTTAGTTCGCTCGACTTTAAAAAGATATTTAATTTTAGGTTCGGGTTATAAATCTTCGCGAGTACTCTAAAAATACCTTTTACTATAAAGGGGGGGGGCTTTTAGAGGTAGTATTAAAGGGTAAGCGTATACTCTATATAATATTATAATAACTTATAAAGTCGTCTCGAAATTATAAAGAATAAAAAATCTAAGTTCTATATTATAGGTTTATTATTAGATATCGCTAATGCCCGAGATATAAACTTTATCTATATAGAGATATTAGTAGATATTACGCGAATTATTTCCTAATTGTTTCTGAATATTTCTGAATGTTTCTGAATATTTCCGAATCGTTTCCGAATCGACTTACTATATATTTTTCGTTTTCTACGATTTAACGCGAAAAAGTAATCAGTCTTATTTGGATTAGCGAGAATTCCGTGTATAGTAGGATCGAAAGTATATCGGATAAGGTCTATATAAGAATAGAAACTTATTAGAATCACGGTGTTAATATAGCGACGCGTTATATCGGCGATTATCTAAGACTAATATACTATATAATATTATTCGAAGTTCGTAAGTTACTATAATTAATTAAGAACGCGTTTAGATAAAATAAGATATTTAAAGATAATAATTATATATAGTCTGCTAAAATCTACGCGTAGAATATATATATCTTTCTAATCGCTATATATAATCTTTCGATTAAATCTTCCCTTTAATACCCGAGCCTATCTAAAACGATATTAGTATTAAGCTTAAAATATCCCGATACGTTTTACTTATCTAAGCGTCTTTTTCCGTATAGTAAATTCTTTTACTTCCTCTTTTCGTCTAATAATTCTCCTTAGTAGTTATAGAGTTACCACGGAATAGTAGAATTCTTATCGTGGGAGATATTTATAAGCTTTACCGCCTTAACACGTATATATATAGCGGTAAACCAGAGTATCTCTAAGTACTACGCTTATAGTTAAAAAACCTGGATATTTCCGGGTAATATCATACTAAACCTGAAAAAGAGTGTATTAGTAGAAAATAAGACTATATATATAAAAAGAATAAAAATAACTTACGACTTTTTAAGGTGTCTTTTTTTCGTTATTACTTAAAGTATCTATCCAGATAAAGATAGCTAAGCCGTTTTCTGAAGTTTAAGAAAACTCGGGTATCCTAATTATATATAGGATCTTATAGACTTTTATAGATTAAGAGTCTAGCGTAAGTCTACTATTACTATAAGTAGATACGGAGATAAGAAATAGTTTATTATTAGTTTCGGGGCGAATCTAATTCAGGTAAGTAATTATATCTTTAAAGGATAATAAAGAATATGTATACTTCCGGAATCTAATGCCTTTAGATATTAATATTACTAGGTTATCGATTAGGATTAAGTCTATAGAGATATAGTCGTAGATTCTTATTCTTAAGAAATCTATTATTATAAAATTTATCTTCCTGAATATTTAGTTTAGGAAGATCCTCTAACTCCTAAAGCTTACTATAATCGTCGAATAGCGAATTATACTCTATGTCGAATAGATTTTAATATCCTCTAAAACTATTTCCGAATCGTTTCTAAATCGTTTCCTAATCGTTTCCTAATCGTTTCCTCTTATTCTATCTATTTATCACTATCTTCGCTACAGTACCCCTCTCTATTTACCCCTCTATTAACGCCTAATACTTATTTAAGATACACACGTATATTATATAACCCGCACAGGCCACACCCTATAGTAACTATCAGGTTAATATACCGCCCTACTTCGCCCTACACCAACCATCAGCTTAGCCATAGGCTTTAATATCAGTTTATCTGCAACCACTAATAAGGTACCTTACCTCAAGTGGCATGGCTGGAATCCATAGTCCAACACCCGCCGAATAAGCTACGGCACTCCGTCCAAACCCCGGGGCCATTCCATCGACCCTATTATCCCTAACCCCTGACCCCTTCCCTTGACCACTAGATCTGATCTTTTCCCCCTCGTCTCCCTTCTCCCCCGCACAACACCGTCAAATATCCACCGCATTCATCGCTAGAACTTCCCAATTTCTTCTGAACCATGGACTCAACGTCCTACTTTCCAGCTTCTAATTGGTATCCGTAGGATGTTGATCAACCCTTCTCAGCTGTTGTGCGATTCAGCCTCCGTATAGGAAGCTATGTAATTTCGACTTACCGTTTCCGTTAGGCCTATCAGCCAGCCACCTTACGAATGATTTGCTGTCTCCGAAGTCTTCGGAATTACCGAAGACTCTGTACTCCTACCAGCTCTCCCTCACGGCTCCGCTAGATGTCGGGATCATCAACCATCAACTATCAACCCGTCAACTGCCAACTGCCAACTGCCAACCGCCAACCGCCAACCGCCAAACCAACCCAAAGCTCGAGCCCGATCAAGACTTCTCACCTCACTTAATCATCCACCCCCCGCCGTAGATCCCCATCATCCCACCATCTTGGTCCCGCGGTGCCGTTAGTACGGACAAAGCGAGTAGATTCGGTACAGCAAATCCAATCCTCCCGACGCTCCCAGGTCCCATTAAGGCAGCCACCCCGATGCCGTGTCCGAAGCTATGCTTTATTGGGTAGGCGTCGATATGCCGCTGACTGACGACCACGTCCCAAAAAGCTTCCCCTCCCTCTTCTTTCTACGTTACCCGTTTCGCTGCGGAGAAGAATATTCGCCCCTCAACTTCCATACATACATTGCCGGCTCGTGGCCAATGCTTGGCAGCCCCATGGGCTTCATGGGTCTCTGCATGCAACCCTACGATGCGACCCCGGATCCCAGAAGCTGTTGAAACGTTGAGGTTGAGATCAAGCTTGGACTTCGAATCCGATTCCCGGACCGTCTCTCCCCACGAACACCTGGATGGCGATCATGGCCTCCTCCTCTGCGGAGAACTATGCGGCTGTCCCTTCACCTTCCTCAACGAGTGAGTGGTGTGGAGGCGTTGGCGACTGGACTGGTTCCCGCGTCTTCTTCACCTGCACCACCATCGACTTACCCGATCTTTTTTTCTTTGTTTTCCTTCTCCCACCTACAGCATGTCTCAAAGCCTAGCGTCCTTCTCCGGGCCAGCCAAGTGTCTGGGCTTCCGCCAATGGTGTGCTTGAGGTGGTCTCCGGCCAGCCTCATCCCGCCATCGATCAACTTCCGTTGACCGCCATGGCGCCTACCGACTCCGTCCGTGACCTACGAAGTGCTAGGTGCCTGTCCTGCTTCCGTGCGCGTCTGGCGAATGCGGATGGGAGTACGGATACGTCGCCGCATCCTCGCGCATCAACACACACCGTGGGCCAGGACGCGGGACCCAATTTGGGGGTGTTCCTGCGTATAATCCCTGAGCCCCCAAGATCCCATTGCGAGACTTCAGCGGTTCGGTGACTTCCGATGGGGCCGCCCAAAACAGGTCTGCCCAGGAACTCCCTTGACTATCGTCCAGGGTCTATTCGTACATATATATCGGCATCTTCACCCCCCTTCTCGAGGTTCGTGACTTGTTGTGTCGTCCAGGTTAAGCATCGTCGTCGGTTTCCCTCTACGCAAGTCCCTGCCCCTGAGCCTCTCCCTCCCTTTCTTCCAACCCCATTCGGCCCTCAGTATACAGCATCCCCTTTACTGTGTCAAAATGTTGTTCAAACTTCCCTTCCTCTCTCTCCTCGCCCTAACGGCATCGGCCCTCCCTCTTGAGGAGTACAGCCGGTCCCTCGAGACAGCCGACTTCAGCAGTGAGTTCTCTTCCCACCCCCTATAGTGCCTCATGTGTGTCCACCGCTGACGCTTTCCCCCCTTCTCTTCTTTGCAGCCCTTTCCGTAACACCGGCGGAGCTGGACAGCCTCCGTTTCTTCGTTCAGTACGCCGGTGCCGCGTACTGCAACAGCCAGAACGCCGCCGGTGCCCGTGTTGTCTGCGGCGCCAACGCCTGCCCCCGCGTCGAAGCCAACCAGGCGACGACCCTGGCTTCGTTCCGCGGCGATGACACCGGCATTGAGGGCTTTGTAGCCAGGGATGACATAGCCGGGCTCATCGTCCTCAGCATCCGCGGCTCCAACGAGATCCTCAACTGGCTCACCAACATCGACTTCCTCTTCCTCAACTGCGACTCCCTCGTCCGCGGCTGCCGGACCCACTCTGGCTTCACCCGCGCCTGGCAGGGTCTGCGGACCCCCGCCGTCAACGCCATCCGCGCCGCTCGTGCCCAGTACCCCAGCTACAGGGTCGTCGTGACCGGCCACTCTCTCGGCGCCGCTGTCGCCACCCTGGCCGCCGCCTACCTGCGCGCCGAGGAGAACATCCCCAACGACCTGTACAGCTACGGCGCCCCCCGCGCCGGCAACGCCGAGTTCGCCAACTTCGTCTCCGCCCAGGCCGGCGCGAACTGGCGCCTCACCCACGGCGCCGACCCCGTCACCCGCCTGCCGCCCATCCTCTTCGGCTACCGCCACACCACCCCGGAGCACTGGCTCAACGGCGGCCCTTCCAACCACATCGACTACACCGCCAACGACATCGACGTCTGCCACGGCATCGCCAACACCGCCTGCAACGCTGGCACCTCTGGCCTCGACGTCGACGCCCACGGCCACTACCTCCACGTCGCTAGCGCCTGCAGCCCCAAGCTCAGGACCGCCGCCTTCTCTTCCAACGCCAGCAGCGAGCAGGAGCTGCTCGAGGCCAAGCTCAACGAATGGGTCCGCCAGGACATCGAGTTTGTCGGCCACGGCGGCGCCGAGTAGAGGGCGTAGACGAGCTGATGTTTTGCGAGGAGACGAGAACTCTCGCGAGGATGGGTTTAGGGACGTGCTTCATTGCTTCAAAAAATGGAGGAGCCATGGGAGGTGGCATGAGACAACGAATTTTGGGAAGAAAACCGACACTGGTAAATATGTTGGCCATATCACGATATACTACAGTATATCTACCACCCTACTCTGCAGGGCTGAAGATTACCCCGTATATAACTTTTCTGATACAATCTCAGAGTATGTATATATCAAACAATGTATGATTTACACTTATGACTTTATGTCCACCTATGATATGCACTTCTCTAGCCCCTCCTCGTCGCCTTGGTCGCAAATGGGACTTTTCTGTTCCTTCTTGATTGATACCTCGTCATCAAGGGGTCCGGTTGGAGTCTGTCCACCTTACTGAGGAATGTGAAAAGCAAGTAATATATCTTTATGATCCCGCATTCGAGTGCGAAAAAAAAAACCCGAAAAGAAGGCAGAAAAATTCCCCTGATCCGGTGTGATACCATCCTTGAACACCGAGTACCGCAGCCTGTGCGACTGACAACCAGTGTCCCCGCCGATGAAAAAAAAAAAAATGAAAAAATTTAAGTATCTTACCTGTACACTCATGCAATGGCTCGTCAGATAAAAGGAGGAGGGAGGACTACGACCATGTTAAACCTTTTCAGCCCCTTTTGCGTAACGCTGCAGATGCCGAAAGCCCGTAAATTTCGAAACAACGCGTTTCGCCGGTTCGCCATGTCATTGCTCTCCGTTTCGCCTCTCCATGCCCCTTTCAGTCGTCAGAAATACTACCTTCACCACGTGCCGCCAATCTCGACACCCATGGCATTGGGAACGCCCAAAAGGACCACGTTACGGGGTGGCTGGACATCCCGGCCGATCCGCATGCAGCCAAACACCTTCAGCTCCTTCAGCGCCGGGCAGCTTCGGAAGATACGGCCGACGATAAAATCGTCCACGTCCTCGCAGAAGCTAACGTCGATCGACAGGAGGTCGGGATACTTTTTGGTCTCCGAGAATACCTCTTCCAAGGCTGCTTTGCCCACGTGGCGGCAGGAAGCAATGTCCAGTTGTTTGAGTTTCTGCCCGGAATGATCCATCAGGGCGCGGAATCCATCAGAACAGAGACCGACCTTGTCCGGGTTCTCGCGGGGGACCACCGCGTCCAAGTGCCGGCACGCCGCGAAACTGATGTTCTTGAGCGGCGAATTACCCCAGTTCGTGAAAAGATCGGTAAACCCCTCATCGGTTATATGTTCCGACTCCATGATGCGGAGCTTCCTGAGAGCGGTGCAATGTTTCTTGATGGCCGTAAGGACCTCGTCGTTGCATTCCGGAACATCCGCCAAAACGAGAACCTCCAGCTTGGCCCCGATAGCGCCAATGAGCGAAACGAGGGCCTTAGGCGTGATGTTTTGCGTGATCCGCAGGTAAAGCTGTCGTAAGGACTGAATCTTACCGATGGCCTTGACGCCTTCGCTGGTCAGCTCCTGATTGCCATCGATTTTGAGGCGTTCGAGCTTAGGACACCACGAGTGGAGTCTAGACACGATGTTGTCCCCGAAATGCCTATCGGTGAACCAGACGCTGAGTTTAACCAGATGCTCGCCTTTCGTAGCCAGAAACCTCTCCCACCGATCCTCGGAGAGTAGGTTGGCACCGTGCAGCGAGAAGGTCTCCAGCTCGATATGGCGGCTCAGCAAGAAGTCCATGACTTCATCCTTGAACTGAATGGCATTCCGAAGTGTCAGGTGCTTCAACTTGGGGCAGATTTGGAGGATCTTGGTCAAGTCATGCGATCCGAGGTAGGCACAGTCATAGACCCGGATAGTAGTGGCCCCAGGCTGGAGGAAGAGAGGCAGAGTGTTAGGATTCACCAACCGGTGTCGGCTGAAGTGCTGCGCGATGGCATCAATGCTACGCTCCGGCATATGCTCCAGGCTATCGGCCAGATGGGCATTCTTGGCAAGAGTATTGACGCAGAGAGACACGAGGGAAGGAGCTCCGAGTTGGAAGCTGCCGTCCATGATGGTGCTCTGAACTTGGCGACGCTTTCCCACTGGCCCGGTAGAGATGCGTTTCTTCCTTTTCTTTCCCTGGCTGTCCTTCTTGTTCAAATCCCGACTGCACGACATGCAGAGGAGTCCGCCATTAGGGCCGGTTCGAGAGTATGGAGTCACCGTGAAGCGTTGGCCACAGTCCTCACAATTGTCCCTCTGGCCAGGGAGGGCAGCCTTGCCCGAGTCCAAAAAGTCCAAGTCAAAATCGTCACCGTCGTCACCATCATTCTTCTTGCGGCGTTTGGCTGCCTTTTGGGCCTTGATTTTCTCGATGACTTGCTTCTGAGTCTTCTTTTTCTTCTCTTGGTCGGCATTGGTCTCGGTATGTCCGCTTCTGGCGCTGCGGGTGCGAAGGCGGGTGGACGGGCCAGCTTCGGTAACTGTCACGGCGGCCGCCGCCGCTTCTTCAGCGACAGACGACTCCTCGGCCACGTCATTTTGGACCGGGGGTTCTCCACGTTCGGTCGCAGCGGCTCCTCGTCGTTGCTCAGCCTCTTGTCGGATACGGGTCGCGGAAATGTTGTTGGCCTAATGGAGTCAGAGTGAGAGTCAGAGTCAGAGTCAGAGGTCAGTATACAACAGG
The DNA here is from genome assembly GCF_003711515.1 of Sodiomyces alkalinus F11. Taxonomy (NCBI): domain Eukaryota; kingdom Fungi; phylum Ascomycota; class Sordariomycetes; order Glomerellales; family Plectosphaerellaceae; genus Sodiomyces; species Sodiomyces alkalinus. The sequence goes on along the minus strand of NW_021167079.1, from coordinate 5,559,326 downwards.
AAACAAAGAATGGACAAGCACCGAGTAGGCGCGTAATGAAGACATAGAGAGAGAGAGAGAGAGAGAGAGAGAGAGGTCATGTTCAACGCAACATACGGCCAAATAATCGGTCAAGGCGGACCGGCTATATTTCAAGTCAGTAAAAGTAGCTGAAAAGTGGAATGCAGACGAGCAGGAGTAGTCCAACAGAGTACATACGGTCCAGTAACACGCCGCGACATATCGTCGGCTTCGGTATAGGAAGTCTCAAAAGTTTGAACCTGTGGAGAGCTCGCACGAGCAGGAATTGGCGGGCCCTTGGATGTGTCTCCTGCTCTGGAATGCGACTCGGCTTCCTCAACAGCCTTACTAGGAGGAGGGAGTGTCTCTCCCTGATGGACCTGTTCGAAAAATTCGAGCCAGTCCAGAGATCGTTGAGTCCGAGGACCAGACGACCTGGGATGAAGGAGCCTAAGGAAAAGAAAGGGGAATTAGTCCTTTGGCTAGCTCCTTCTGATGCCCTGCGTCTTGGCGAAGGCTCAGATTGAACTGGAAGAGATGGAGCAGGGTTGGAGGGGCAAGTGAGGGTCCTCCCTGGGAGACGCGAAGGCAGTCTCTATCTTATTACGCGATGACTGAACTGGTACGTACCTGAAATTATCCATTACAGTGTGTGAATATCTCTATTTACTGTACCAAGTAAGTAACTTCACACCTTGTCTGTGAGTGACGCAAGAGCGAACAGACAGTGTATTCTATTGTCTTCACACGGTGGAAGGGCAAAGATAAGAAGTGTGGTTAAAATTCTGTTCGCACGGTATGGGGTTTGCTATCTTCGGCTTTTAACCTTCTCCGCACTGTTCCACGATCCTCTTGCTTTCCATTACAGTCTTAGCCCAAGAAAATCACAGTGTTGCCCTAAAAGAGCCAGGCTATAGGTCACATGACTTCGCACCTTTTTCGAGACAACTTGCTAGGGTTCAGTTTCGTAATAAACAACGTAGAAGATCCTGCTCTATCCCCACAGACAAAGATTTTTTAATGGCAGCACGTGACTTCGTGATTCTCTCTCCCTTCGCCACCATAACGCGTCCAAGCCATTTACGGAATAGCATAGTATCTTATTCAATTTATTATAGCGGTTTTAGATGGTCAATGGCTCTTTTTGCACTTTTATCAAGTTCACATTTAAAACCACTATTTTCTGGAGAGTTTTTTCGTTTTTTACTCCATGACCTTCCTTATTCTCTACCCTTGATATATTTTACTGTCTTATATCTCTCTTTAGGGACGGTATTTGGTAACGCTTTAGGCAAGAAATATCTCTGCATCCTTTAGTACAACATTTACGAGAGTAGGAGTCTTCTTTTCGAATGCTTTTCCACTTCTCCGTGGTTGCCTAAAAACCCCTATATGGTTACCTACAGTGTTCTTTGCTGGAGGTACCTAAGTACCTATCTGTAAGTGCCTTCCCCTTTTCCTTTATTCCATCCAGTGCCATTTCGCCTTTACGAATACAATGCTCCTGCCTTGATCTTGGGTATTCAGAACCTCACTCTTACCTTATGAATTTTTATTATTTTCTTTCCCTTTTTTTTTTTCCGTCAAGATCATCTAACCTCCCTTCCTTCGTACCTCTATGCATCGGATCTACTCCGTAATCCTGCCTTATCTCACATCAAGTCTTTCTCTTCTCTTACTTCAGACTTCCATCATTTCGACTCTTGATCTTGTTCATACCCTCCTTTCCACTATCATATCCAGCACCTTCTTGCATGGGTGTAATGGTAATGTTCTATATACTCTTCCTTTGAGGACTGACCCATTCACCCCCAGGTTGTATTTGCAAAAGCATTTGCATCTTATCCAGCTTGCCCTCTGTTATATCTGTGTATGTGCATTTGAACTCGCCTTCTTAGGCCAGCACCATCACAGTTAGTCCTTATCCTTTCTCCTGTTCATTCAGATATATTGCACGCACGCGTATATATGTTTATTTGCTTGGTTATATCCATGAATTGCATCTTTGCTACCTATATGCGCGCATTACTGACTCATGATATCAGCTGCACTGTTTTCTCGCACTGCCCTGTTGGAGGTTATTAGCTTGTGATTCTTATCACTTATCAAAATGCCTCGAGGTCGCCGTCCTTCGACACAACCTGGTATTCCAGCTAGTGCCCCAACCACGCAGCCAATGAGTGAGTGAAGAATCATGATCCTCTGCCCGTGAAATCTTCAAGAACTAATGCTCTTCCTCCAGCCTCTCCTCATGCTCCCGGTGTTGGTGTAGGCTTGGGTCGGGTGACTCGGTCTGCCTCGACAACTAGCCTGCCTCCATCGACCCCTACCGCTACTACCCCTCTCCCTCTTGGGGACCGGTCCCGTAGGGTTACCAGGAGCTCGCTACTTGCAAACGAGATCGTACCGTCTACGTCAGGCTCGGCTGATCTTACCTCGGCGAGTGACTATTCTACTCCCGCTACGAGCATCGAAGCTACCCCAGCACCAGCCGCCGCTGTCAGCGGCCATCCAAAGACACTCCCTTCCACGTTTGCGTTTGGTAGAGGTTCGCGTCTAGAGGTACAGATCCCTTCACAAGGAAGAGCACCCACCGAGCGCGAGAGCCGCCAAAGCCGTTTCTCATTGGCCTCCATCCTCAACAGTGACCCGACAGAGGATGTTGGAGTCCAGGGGGCCCCCTTCAACGACGTATCCCGTGATGAATTGATGGCCCGAATTCTCCAAGCCGACGAGTACCGGAGGAGTGAGGTCTCTGCCGCTTCTGCCTCATATACCACACATCCCACCCTTCGAACACGGTCATCTATCAATCCGGGCGCTCAGGCCACCGAGAATGTGCTCACCCCATCAACCGGTCGCAAGCGGGGCCGACCATCTCGGTCGACCCTCTCGGGGCCGGATCAATCGGCCAAGCGAGCCAGGGTCATTCTCGACTCTGATGACGCAGGAGAGATGTTGAGCGACCCTACGGCAGTGGAGTCAGATGGAGATGTCATCGCGGATAGTGACGCCGATGCGACGTTTTCCGACGACTCTCTGGAGTCGGATGACTTCCTGCAGCCACGGAACAGATCTTCCACTGGCGGAACCCGCCCAAACCCACACCTCTCTGCCAGGGCTGGCCGCATCGCTCCGACGCCTGTCTTTACAACTGCTCGTCAACTCGGAGTCTTAAGCGTCTCAGATTTAGAGAATGAGATTTCCGATTTTAATGCGTCTCTGGATGACACTGAAGCTGAAAGCCTAGACGAGCCCGTCAATAACATCGGTGCCGCTGTCACACATGCGTCTCGTCTCAGGCGTGGCTTCCAACGTCCAAACCTCACCCCACGTTCAGTTTTGGAGCGCCAGCGACTAGTACATCACCACCCTGAGCTCACAACAATGTGGCAGGAATTGGAGAGCAAGGCGATCCTCAAGCCCGAAAGGGCCACGCAGCCTCCAAGCATTTCCCGACAGTTAAAGCACTTCCAGCTTGATGGCCTCGCTTGGATGCAGGCGATGGAGCGCGGACCGTGGGAAGGCGGCCTGCTAGGCGATGAAATGGGTCTCGGAAAGACCATCCAGGCCGTGTCGTTGATCATGTCCGACTACCCAGCCAAATCACCGTCCCTCGTCCTTGTGCCCCCGGTTGCTCTCATGCAGTGGACGTCCGAGATCGCTTCGTACACTGACGGGACACTCAAGACTTTTGTCTTCCATGGCACGAACAGCAAAACGAAAAGCATGACGCTTAAGCAGCTCAAGGAGTTCGATGTCATTATCATGTCGTACAACAGTCTCGAGTCCATGTATCGCAAGCAGGAAAAAGGATTCCAGCGCAAAGACGGCCTATACAGGGAGAAAAGCTTGATTCACCAGATACATTTCCACCGCGTCATCCTGGACGAAGCACATTGCATCAAGACTCGCACTACCATGACTGCCAAAGCCTGCTTCGCCCTCAACGCCTCGTACCGATGGTGCCTGACCGGGACGCCTCTTCAAAATCGTATCGGAGAGTTCTTCTCCCTCCTGCGGTTTCTGAACGTTAAGCCCTTCGCATCCTATTTTTGCAAGCAATGTCCCTGCAGCTCGCTCGAGTGGAGTCTCGACCACGACAGCCGCTGCACGGTTTGCTCCCACGCTGGCATGCAACACGTGTCGGTATTCAACCAAGAACTTCTCAATCCCATCCAAAGGTTCGGAAACCTGGGTCCTGGTGCTGAGGCGTTCAGGAAGCTACGGCTCTTGACCGACCGGATCATGCTTCGTCGTCTGAAGAAGGACCACACCAATGCCATGGAACTTCCCGTTAAGGAGATCCGTGTGCATCGGCAGTTCTTTGGCGAGGTGGAAAACGACCTCGCCAACAGCATCATGACCAACAGCAAACGGAAGTTCGAGACGTACGTGTCGCAGGGCGTGCTACTGAACAATTACGCCAACATCTTTGGTCTCATCATGCAGATGCGTCAGATCGCTGACCACCCGGATCTCATCTTGAAGAAGAACGCCCAAGGCGGGCAAAATGTGCTCGTGTGCTGCATTTGTGATGAACCGGCCGAAGATGCCGTCCGCAGCCGCTGCAAGCATGACTTCTGCCGTGCCTGTGTCAAGGGATATGTATTTTCCACTGAGGAACCGGGATGTCCGCAATGCCACATCCCGCTGAGCATCGACTTGGAGCAGCCAGAGATGGACCAAGATGAGGTCCTGGTCAAGAAGTCGTCCATCATTAACCGCATCAACATGGCGAAGTGGACCTCGTCTTCCAAGATTGAACTCTTGGTCCGCGAAATCCACCTGCTTCGCTCACCCAGGGCATCTCACAAGTCTATCATTTTCTCGCAGTTCACATCCATGCTGCAACTGGTCGAGTGGCGGCTCCGACGTGCAGGCGTCACGACTGTCATGCTGGACGGGACCATGAGCCCTGCTCAACGGCAAGCCTCAATCGACCACTTCATGAAGAACACCAACGTCGAGTGTTTCCTGGTCTCTCTCAAAGCCGGAGGTGTAGCCCTGAATTTGACCGAGGCTTCCCGCGTGTTTATTGTCGACCCGTAAGTTCCATTTTCCGTGTCCTCCTCCTCCCCCACCCCCCTTTCTTCACTCTGAATTGGACTAACATTGGACCGTAATCAGTTGGTGGAATCCCGCTGCCGAGTGGCAATCTGCTGACCGATGTCATCGCATTGGACAAACTCGTCCCTGCATCATCGCCCGGCTCTGTATCGAGGATTCGGTAGAGAGCCGCATGGTCCTCATCCAAGAGAAAAAGACCAGCATGATTCACTCGACCGTGAATGCCGATGATCAGGCGATGGAGTCCCTTAGTCCTGAGGATCTGCAATTCCTCTTCAGTGTTTAACTATTTACTTCTGTCTCTTTCACTGCGGTGTGGACATGCCCACTAAGGAGCTGGCAGGAAGACGGCACCTAGAGTTGAACCTGGATCCATCCAAGGCCAATTTCTAACGTGTTTTTCTTGTTTGTCTTTCCGCATGCTAAGTAGTAAGCCCACGCTTTTTTGACTCGGCACCAATCTTTCTTGTTATTCCCTTCTTTTTACTTTCTTCCCTTTTTCTTTTCCCCGTTGTCCTTCTATGCGCCTGTGTCTTCCTGTGTTTGTTTATTTATAACAAACGCGCGATTTAACAGAAGACACATGGACCAACAAGATGGAGGACATGATACATGTGTTATGAGTTTCTGACGATGCATTGTGTCGTTTGGGAGATGGTGTTGGCTGGTACTATGGAACATGGAACTTGAGGGCGCGTCGCTGCGCCTCGGGCGTTCTCGTAAAACTTCCCCTTCCCATGTCAAGAACAGGAAATAAGGATACCGGCAAGATACCCCGAAGTCTCCGAAGTTGGGAGATGGATAAGGTAGTTATTGCTCATCCTTCTGGAACGGAGGCCTGGGGAGTCGGGGTCAGCCCAGGAGGACTTCATCCGGCGAAGACGCACAGCACCCTTAGTACTACTGGCTGGGTATTATGTGATTCGCTCCCTTCTGAAAAAGTGGGAGGCTTCAGATGCTTTTAATCACTCCCCGCCCGGTCAGGTACTCGGTAGCTAGACGGATAATTATTGCTCACTTAAACCTGCTTCTCCGTCTTCATCTTCGTCTGACAATCAGTGCTGGTGAAAAATATGGATACAGATTTACAGTATCCCCGGAAACGCATGTTGTGGTAAACAGACGACAAGGCCTCGCAGCCTTAGTCCAGCAAAAGGCACTCGACATCTCTGAGTTTCATTTAGGTTCCGAAGTGCTGAGGAGGCGTCCCCCGCCGCCAGGGTCCATCAGTCTTGTCTCAGCATGGTGCAAAGTAATCACACACTGGGAAATGCGCTTTATTATCCCTGGACGTCAGTTTGGTCCGCCCACCCATTCTTCTTCCTTCATATCGCGGAAGTAGTCATTGATACACCACTATGTAAACTGATGCGAGACACAAGGCAGAGAGGTGAAGTCCTCCCTAAGGTATATCGTTATTAAAACCGCCTGGGGATGCATCATGCATTGGTCTTCTTCATACTCGTCCCAGAGTCCCGGTGCCTGGCATCGAAAAAGGGGCACGGATTCAATATCTCTAAGGCAAAGGGCTCCTCGGTGTTTATGGCCGAGATGACGGGCGCCTTTGCAGCCGGTCTCGAAGTCAATCCTTATCCCAAGATTTCAAGCTCGTCGTCTCACGGGCCCCGTCCGATTGGAATGAGACCTACGGAAGTACTCCGTAAGCACAGTAAGGTAGTCGCGTGGCGTCGACTTACGAATACAGAGGCCAACCTGTCCCTCCTTTCACACATAGATAATAACAGGGAGTATCCCAATTATGTGCTTTGTTTCTCTCTCTCTCTCCATGATCTTCCCCATTTTTTTTCTGTCCCTCCGATGTCTTGACACTTGTCAGAAGACTACGTGATCCCTTCCGTAGTCCTTCGACCCCGTCTTCAATCCCGGTCCTTCGTCATAAGGCACACTTGATCCGAAAACCATGTCGAGAAAGGGAGAAGGGGCATTGCGTCTCCGCCGCCGGCTCCCGTTGCGGCTTCGCAAGGCTATCGATACCGTCAGGGCGAAGACGAAAAACCTCTGCTCGCTCTGCGTTCAGCCGTTTCAGAGAAATGACGCAAATCGGAATATATGCCGTAAAGGCGAAGGCACACCGGTGAAGCAGAAGGGTGGCCCAAGTGGAAAAAGGCTCCGGCGTCCGTTAAAAACTTTCCACCCTTTCCAGCGTCTACCCACCGAGCTACGGATGCAGATCTGGTCGCTAGCGATACCGGAACGGGTAGTAAGCTTCGCCCATCCAAGGAACGCCTGGGGCCGGTGGCGCCCCTTGGATAGGGGGATTCCCTTTGGACCACCCTTCGTGATCAACACACTCAAGGGCTCTTTCCACACTATTGCGCTACTTCGGGTGAACCGCGAGGCTCGTGCCGCCGCCATGTGGTACCTGTACGGTCGGGGACCACCGCTGCCCCAATCAAAGGGACATGAACGACATGAACAACATGAAGGACATGAAGGAGAAACGGCCCACTGGAAAATTAATGAGGAGACGAGTTGGGGCGGATGGAAGAGGCAATGGGACCCTGAGACGAGCCCGAATCTTTTCAGTCCCATGAACGACACGGCCGTCATTCCATTCCGTGACGCCATTACAGTCGACGGGTTTGCTCAACCCAGGTTCGCGCCCATCGTCCATGCGCGGCGCATAGCCCTGTTGGTGGAGGAGCCTGGGTTCCGACATCGATGTCGATTGGAACGACTCGATCCACTCTATACTATCACAAAACGCAGAACGTTCTTAATCCGAGTAGCCGTGGCCCTGATTTCCTGGTTGCCAGGGGGGGAATGGACGCCACCAGTGCCTTCCCGAGACTTTGATGACATGCCGGTGAAGCTTGACCACCTCAAGGAGCTGGAGACGGTGACGCTCGTGTTTCGGAAGTACCGGATGGGATCGTCGTCTAAGCGGACGACGCGGACGATGCCGGGCCCTCGGACACGAATCGTGGCGTACGAACCCAAACCGGAGAGCCGGGAGGAAGAAGTCGAAACTTTCAGCGTAGAACGCTTGTTGGAAGATATTTTGCGAGCGAATAGAGGCCTCGAGCGGTTCTACGGGCGGGCAGGGCCGGTATTAGCGGTAAGGGAAAGTGAGGAGTTGGCATCGTTCGTGGCTGGGACGGGCTTGCCGCCCGGGGTGCAGCTGCAGTTTGGTAAGATCGAAGACCCTGATGCTTGGAAAGACGAGATGTGGTACAGAGGCCAGTTGGCGTTGCGCGTGTCGGCGTTTGTATTCCTCAGACTGCCCGTCTATGCTATACTGGCACCGGTGTGGTCTGTTCTAGATTGTTTTGGCCTTTGAGCAAGAGAAAAGAAAAAAAAGAAGAGAAGAGAAGAGAGAGAGAGAGGATGTGTGAGGGTAAGGGCGGGTGGGGTGATTTCTCGACAAAAGCAAGGTGCGAAAGGAGTATGACGAAGGCAGCTGGACTTTTGCTAGCGGCCCAGAATGATAACTGCCATTGAATTTCGGGCGCCTCGCCATGCCACCGCCTGGCCATAATGTACGGGGTACGGTTGTACAGAGAAGAGATTTGCGCCGTCGCGCGGTCTGCGCTCGTTTTTATAACTTGCTCTTGCCGGTTTGTTGACCGCTGCTCTCTCCCAGATAGAGACTTGCCAACTTCAGACTCTCGGCGGCCTCAGTCACCATCTCGTCCACAATTTCAGCGGCCGGCTGAATCTTGGTAATGGCACCGGCGACTTGACCCATGAGATGAGGCAAGTCCACATCATTGCCTTTCTCAAAGTCATATTCGACGGGAACTATGCCGCTGTCACACAATTCCCGGATGCGATCCGGGTTCTGGTGCCAACGGCGGATGTACTCGTTGGTCTTCATGCGGAGGGGTCGGCCCGAGAGGACGAGGGTCCGCTCAGTGCCGTCGAAACCGCACGAGACCACGGCCTGCTTATGGGCCTCGGAGCAACCGGCCTCGACGGAGGCGACGAAGCGCGTACCCACCCAGACGCCGACGGCGCCCTGCATGAGGGAGGCAGCGAGGGAGCGACCTCCCAAGATACCGCCGGCCGCGACGACGAGGGCGGGTTGGCCGCCGAGCATGGGTGGGCGATAGGCACGGGCGACGTCGACGACGGCGGGGATGAGGACGGAGGCGGCGACATTCCCGGTGTGACCACCGCCCTCACCGCCTTGTGCGCAGATGATATCGACGCCGAGGTCGAGAGCCTTGACGGCGTGGCGTGGGTGGCCCACCATGTTCATGACGAGGATGCCGGCGGCATGGAGGCGGTCGATGACAGCAGGGGGCGGGACGCCTACGGCAGAGACAAAGAGGCGAGCGCCCGACTCGATGGTGATATCGATGAGTTCGTCGAGTTTCCCACCGGTATAATCATGGTTCGTCTTGCGAGCGGAGCCGCCAACCTGGGGCAGGGCAAGATCGATGCCGAAGGGCAGTGAGGGGTCACGCAGGTTGGCTTTAAGCTCGGCAACGATATCGCGGAGTTGGTCTGGAGTATATTGGAAACCGCCAATGACGCCAAGCCCGCCAGCGTTAGATACAGCAGCGGCAAGGCGGCCACCGGAGGTCCGCGCCATACCGGCAAGGAGGATGGGATGGGAGATGCCCAAAAGGGAGGTCAGTGGGGTGGTGATAGGGCCGCGAGCCGGATTAGATGCCGTGGGTGCTGCCATGGTGAAGATGTATTTTGTACAGGCGGATACGAAGAATTACGACCAGAGTGGATGGGGACGGATATCGAAATATGATATATCTCGAGGGGCCAGACGGGTGGCAGAGAGAGATGCTGTCGAGATATGCGCGGGAGCTGAGGTTTCAAAAACAGAACAGCTCCCTTCGTTCAGATGAAGTGAGGAACTGTTGAAAATAACAATGTGGTAATGCCGTTCTGAGAGAGGATGGGAGACAAGTTGGAGGGGACGAGGTGGAGGAGGAAGTATGAGCAAGAAAGCTAGCACAAGATGTCAGGGTGGATGTGGTCAGGGGGGCAGTTTGCTCTGGTACCTTGCTTTATTAAGGTCAATAGGGAGGACATGGGGTACTCTTCGTAATGAAGTGGAGGGAATGCACGGAGTAGGTATGAGGAAGGAGCTCTCCACTTGAAACCCTCGTGCCCCATTTTGCGGGGAAGTGCACAGCTGGGGAAACTGCTTCCCGCGGTCGCCTTTCCCAGGCTCAGTTATGCCTCGGCCCGGCACTTCGCTTGTGAAACTCGCACCCTGAGAAGTAGAGAAGTAGATGGGAATTACCTACGCATCTCGGACAGCTTCACGTTTGCACTCCGTAGGTAGCCAGCGTCTGACTTGTACAGTTTTCTACAGAATACAATTATCACATTCATCAGCAATTTACATACCCACCGTCATGAAATCAGCTTTCCGAGTCTGAATACTGAGAACCGGGTGAATCACTGTCAAGATCAAGACTGACTAATTATTAGCATATGAGCTTCGACCAAGCGTAGATGCAAGTCAAGAGGCAGACTTTCTCCGGAGAGGATCCAATGCCCTTTTCTGCCATGATCTCCAAATGGAAGCTCTTAATACCCATCGGCGACAAAACCTTTCCCTGTTGCATGGACGCCCGGCGACTCTAAAGTCGCATGAAACTGGCATGTCTAATTCATGCCCGTTGATTATCGTCGCCTTCATACTCATACATCCATAGCTGTGCTTTCTCATACCCATCCACGGTTAGATGATACCCATATATACATGCATCTACTATCTCCTCCGCCTTGGTATCCCCAACCTATGTACGTTGAATGGGAAGAACGGAAAAACCTCGCCCTCTTTCCAAACGGCTGCGTTGCAGATGCTCCCTTAGTTGCCTCCTCCCTGTCTACCGGAATTGCGGGAGTCGTGCTGGTACGAAGCCTCCCGAGGGTCCGCTGCCCTTTGCGTCGTTCACGGCGGCCAATACCGATGCTGTTGCTGATTCCGTTGCCGGCCTTGCTTCTGATGCTGGTGCTTGTGCTGGTGCTGGTGCTGGTGCTGGTGCTGGTGCTGGTGCTCGTGCTTGCCCTGAGTGTGATGTAGCCGCCGTTGTCTTATCTTCTACTCCGTGCCGTTCCTGATCCATGTTTGTCTTTTCGACCTGTAGGCTGGGCCGGTCGGCGTCTACCCATGGCGGCTGTTGTAGCGATTGCGATTGCTCCTTTTCAACGGATGCTGGTTTGTCCCCATCCACAACCTCTTCCTCGACAGTCTGAGCCTCATACTCGCCGCTCGTTATCTCCGCCGCCGGTGATCGTGGTTGCTGAGACGAGCCCGAACCCGCCCGTGCCCGCAGTCCCCGCTCAATGGCCAATGCCGCCGCCGCCCTCCGCTTCCTCTCAATCTGCTCCTCCTCCTCCTTCCGTAACCTGTCTTCCTCGAGCTGCAGATCCTCCATCGAAGGTATCCTCACCGCCTCGGGCGATGCCGCCATGCTTCCCGCCGAGCTATGCCGCAGCCCTACCGTGCTAGCTCGCGAGTGCGTCGAGTTGATTGTCGCCCCCGACACCGTTCGTGACATCGTCCCGGCCTTTCGCTTGCCCTTGCTGTTTCGCGTCCGCCCACTCCTGCCACTGCTCCTGTCATCCCCGGTAACCTTGTCCAACACCATAGCAAACTCGTCGTCCAGCGGCACCGCGTCTTCGTCGCCCTCGCCGTCGCTAGGGAACAGGTCGCCCCGCGACCGGTACGAATCCGACGTATCCCCCGACCCTGTCGTCCCGCTTCGCTTCCTACCACTCACAGTGTCCCGGTCTGCCGTCTCCATCCTGCCGGCACCCTCCTCGCCCGAGTCTTCCTCGTGGTCATGCAGCAGCGGTTCCTGCTCTCCCGCACCCAGGTGGTAACCCGGCTCGTCATGCTGCCGCGGGTGGTCCTGCAAATCCGCCGCGCTGGGTTTGTATCGCAGCGTCTTGCCCAGCTTCCATGGCAATCGGCCCAGGAACCCGATCGGCTGCGTGCTGGGGATAATAGTGGGATCCTGTTCCGCGCTCCCCAGTCGCCGCCCGCCTCGTGTGCCGTAGCTCATGCTCATCCCCCTCCTCCGCTTAGGCTGGTCCTGCAGGACGCCGTGGTCGCCGTGGTGGTGGCGCCGCTGCGACCCCGTGCCGGCCAGCAACCTGTCCCAGTGCTCCTCTCCCCAGCCGCCCAGTATACCGCCGCCGCCGACGCTGCCGCCGGCTCCGCCCTCGAACTCGTCTTCGGCGTACCAGTCGTCGTAAAAGTCGAAAATATACTCGGCGCTCCCTCGGGCCCGTTCCCTCTCCCGGCGTCGGCGCGCACGCTCTTCGCGGTCTCCGAGACAGGGCGTGGTGCATTGTTCGAGGCAGGCGGCGAGAGACACGAGGCAGGGGTTGACGTAATGGTTTTGGAAAGACCAGATCCCCGCCGCTGCCGTCTCGGTCACTTCGCCGGCATTGTATGATATGCGGTTCCAGCGTTGCCGGAGTCGTGGGTCTTCAAAGAAAGCCATGTTGATAGCGATGATGTCTAGTGGATCGGCCGGCGGGAGGAAAACGAGGATAGGAAGGGAGGTGACGAGGCGTCGAAGGCTTTCGGAGATAGAGAGATATTACGAGTATTGATGACAACTCTTGGTTGACGTCGAGAGGAAGGGAAGTCGATGCGAAAAGCGACATTTACGTAACGTCAAGAATCCGATTCGGTCGTAGTAGTGCATTGAAGCCGATTCTGTTGGCGATGATTCGTTCAAGGAACGAGGAGAGAAACGGAACGTGTCGACAAGAAGGAATTCAAGGGATGATACGTCAAATGGTTCCAAGAAGAGGCCACGACCAGGGCAGGTTGAGGTTAGCCTTGGCCATTCGAAATGCAACTATTCAAATCGGTGTTCGTCGATCCGGCACCAGGTAGATTTGAAGTCAATGGGCAGAAGTCAGCACAGGGGACAGGCAGGCGAATAACGTGTTGGATGTCGCTTTGGATGGTACTCCAGTCACAGAACATTGGACATTCGTCATAACGTAGCGAAGTATTCGATGATGATGGATGGGTCAGGATCGCTCCAAGAGTCGGGAGCAAGAGGTAATACTTTGTCGGAGGTGGCTGGTTGGTTGCACCAGATTGGGTATTTCTTCCGTCTGTATTCTGGGATGGACTGTGAAGTCCCGCGCATCCACATCAGACACGGAGCGATGAGTAATCACATCATCTGTCTCGCACATCGAATACGGATACGGATACATAAGATACGGAGGTGTCATACTAAAAAGTACGGGATACGGAGTGTACCGTACCTACCTTACTCTATAGGTAATAAGGTACCTAAGGTAGTGGGAGGCAATTGGATACCTAGGTACTTCAAGGAGAACAAGGTGGTTACACTACCACGTGTAGGTACCTTGATGACTCGACACAATACATGAAGACTAAGGTACCTATGAATTTCGAACATATCCCCTCGTTTGTTTACATCTTACTCTTAAAACTCAATGGCCGCTCAAGTCATATCAGCGTCGCTAGAGTAAGCCAACAACGTCGTCCCAGGCCAATCAATGAAGGCACCTTGATTGGTATTCGATTGACATTTATCTTGGTAGCGGTATGTCTTGCTCTTAGGTCACTTAACGAATACTCGTTTCGAGGTTCTGACACAGCAAAAGGGCAACGACACGAATGTAAGCACTGGGAAAAATCACGTCTCCGCCCTCCTTGGGCCATTAAGAAGTCATAAGTAGGGTTTGTTTGTTAAGACAATCCGCCTATGTATCAAAAATACACGGTAGACAACTGTGATACAGCTATCAACCAGAAAGGGGCCCGCGATAAGGCAACGGGTGACCACCTGCTGTCGCCCGATCTAGACCAATGGGACAGAGTTGCAAAGATGACCATACACATGCCCGGTCCTGGGAAACCTCGCAAATATGACTGTTTACCGAGGCCCAACTGACACTGAAGATCCCGGGGGAAGCATACCCAAATCCAAACCAACCTGCGCGTATGATTTGGACACAATATCCAAACCACACAGAACGCTATGCCGACACGCTATGAATGTTCTCTGGCCCCCATGATATGCCCCTTGGTGTGTGATTATGGATACAAAGCGAGTAGAGCCGAGCCATCCAGTGCAACAGGCGTCCGTTTGTGCGTCGCGTGAGGGGGAGCTGTCACTGTCCTCGTCCGGAGAGCCTACCACAACTCTCACAAGACGACTCTGGTTGCGTTGTTTTTTCACCAGCAGCACTTTCTGCCGCTGGGTCAGAGTAGGGTCTTCCCCCACTGCAGTGCCGACTTTTGCCCAATTTGGAGTTCCCTTCGCAGGGGCGTTGACCAGCAGATGCTGCCGCAACAACTCTACACTCCCGTCTCTGAATTGGCCTCCCACATCTGGCGATGGATCTCCTCTCAGTGACCGTTAGTCGCGGGTTGGGGGACCGCGACCGGAACTGGGGGTCGTTCTGGGCCATACGGTCGTGGAGCTGGTGAGTTCTCCGTGGCATGCGACTGTGGGTGCGGCTGTGTTTCCTCCTCTGTGTCGTCGTCAAATTCTTCGCTATGATCTTCGTCGTTATCCTCGTCCGAGTATTCACTACCCTCCCTCTCCCCATGGTGACCGTTGCTGTCCGCATAGCAGCTCTCTAGCGTGGCCACCATATTAGGCGGCACTTTGCGACCCTGTTGCTGCATCTGCTCGATGATACTGATCAGCTTCTCGGCCTTCTTCGTAGCTTCGGCCGTTGTGGTCCGCATTGCCTCGCGCTCCTCAGCCATGCTGATAATGCTGGCGTTGGTGGCCTCATGTTTCCGCTTCATCGTTTCGTTCTCCTTCTCAAGCCTCTTCGTCTTCTTGGACATCTCCTCCATTTCCTTCCGAAACGTGAGAAACAAATCGTTACTGTTGTTCAGGGTATCCTCAACCTTGGCCAATTAGCCGAAGGGAACTGGGCTGGGCTTGGGGCACCCTGTTCCGTCCCACGTACCTGTTTGAATTTCTCAACGTATATATTGAGTTGATTCCTGAGTTCCGTCTCCGTCTTCGTGAAGGTGCGCACCTGCTCCTGGAGTTGTCGTGCCTTAGCTGCCTCCGCTTCGGCATTCTTCCTCTCCCGTTCGTACCGCGCCATGTGATACTGCACCTCCAGCTCTTTAGTCCGCATCTGTGAATGGAAGTGCAACTCGCGCAGCTCGTATTGTTCGATAAACGACTTGAACCGGTTCCGGAACCTTGGCTTTTCTGTTAGTCCACCTTCTTCCGCAAACTTCCCGGGAAATGCATAGCCGATGCAAGTCGGAGCCAAGGGCCACATACAAGGTCTCAATGTTAATGTCGACTACCTGCTTCCGTGGATGGTCTTTTTCTTCCTGGATGCCTTCTAGCTTACCCAGGAGTGCCGCATACTTTTCGTCGTAGGCTGCTGTATTGTGCTTGAGATTGTCTTGGAGCGTCTTATTGTCGTTCTGCTATGCGTTAGCTATAGGTACATCGGACAAAAGCCACAGAGTAGAAGATGGCGGTGCGCCGCACCTTATATTTGTTGTTGTCCTTCTGGAGCTCCCGGCAAAGTTTCTCCAACTTATCCTTCAGACCGACAGTCTTGCTGAGCTCGGTACGGTTTGCGTCTTTCTCTTTTTGAAGAGCATCGCCTCGCTTCTTATTCTTTTGGTTCTCTCGCTCCATCCGTCGCATTTCGGCGAGCAGCTCACTTGACCTACGGGTCAAGTGCTCGATCTTTTGCATGTCGTTCATCTTGGACACCTGCTGCATCATCTCTCGGTTCGCACGCTTGACTTCGCGTTCTACAAAAAGATTACACCGTCAGCCATGGCCTGGGTAGGTCGCTTTCCATATGTTGAATGCCTTATTATAATTCCGGTAAGTATGACTCCGATGGAAATATAAGTAAGGCACTCAGCATTGAAGCCGGTCCTTGAGGATAACTGCCTATCAGACATTGGGTAAAAAAGTGCTGGGCAGCAAGGGGTTTCATGTACACTCGCAAGCAGTATAGTAAGACGAACGCGCAATAAGAGAACCAGAAAATGAAGCTATAGCCCACTCACCAATCTCAGCTTCTTGATCTTTTTCCCCGGCAGCATCCTGTTCTAGTTGTGCGATTCTGTGTTTCAGGAGCTTAGAGGCATTCGCATCGACAGCTTTAAGGCCTTTTTGTTGCTGCTTGGTCTTCTTCGAAGTAGCAGGGCCAGCATGGTGGGCACTCTCTTGGCTGGTAGGCGCCCCCGAATCGACTGAGGTCCCAGGCATCGCGCGCAATGTGGTGATCGGAAGGAGCGAAAATGGTCGTTGTTCTGGTCACAAGGGATTCTGCATACAGTCATGCGTCGAATGTACTGATGTTCAGAGTGAGGGTTTCGCAATGACACCACCCACACTGTCGTGCTGGTCGCTGAACCCGTGTAGCTCAGCTCAAATTCGCAGACGTGTGGTTGGATTCTTCTTGCGCAGCCACTTGCGCCTTTCTATGTACTCGGTAGGGCGGCGAGAGAGTAGGGTCGGTTGTTCGTCTATGGAAATGCTGGAGGAGAAAAAGTCGACAATCTCCGATAGGGCCAGCAGAACACTGCGCAGAAAACGTGATGCCGAATCGGGATTGATGTAGTGGGAAAGCAAGATGTGCGTCTCGTATGCTGTGCGTTTATTGTGTGTGCTAATGTCAATATGCGTAGCCTCCTCTCGCAAGACTCGGGTGTTGATTAAAGAGAGAAGGTAACCAATATCATGAGGTCAGGTGCGCAGACTCGATTCAGGTAGTAATAGTGTATGAACATGCGAGTAGTTACTCCCGCT
This sequence comes from Sodiomyces alkalinus F11, assembly GCF_003711515.1. Taxonomy (NCBI): domain Eukaryota; kingdom Fungi; phylum Ascomycota; class Sordariomycetes; order Glomerellales; family Plectosphaerellaceae; genus Sodiomyces; species Sodiomyces alkalinus. The sequence continues at coordinate 5,542,509 of NW_021167079.1, read as the reverse complement.
TTGGTAAATGGTGCCTGCCCCGTGTGCCTGAACAGAGAAATGGGACCTCCGGATGCAATGGCTGTACTCCGTACGCCGAGCAGAGAACGGGATTGGACGGATACTGTGGATCGCTAGTTGGAAAAACGAGAGTGCCACACGAACGGGCTCGGATACAAGAATACCTTCAATGCTCGGATAAATTCAATATGCTATACTAACGTAAAACAATAAGCATTATTATTAGACAGATATTAAGGGATAATATCTATTATAAGTATAATATACTTATAAGATATATTATTTAATATACTTAAGTTTTACCTGGAGTTAGTACTTATCCTTATAGGCAGAGGCGATATCTATGTTCTTATTCTTATAGTGGTTATTACACTAGCACGTCATGCAGCTGTCCGGTTTCGAGTAAGGTAAGGGAGGTATAGATTACCTTTCCATGGGAATGTTCTGTTACTACATGTAGGTACCCACGACTACCTTAATAATGCTATCTAGCGTGGAAGAAATTTCAGGATCTAATTACCAGGTTCTTCCACGTTATTCCCCCGTGAATGATCCACTGTGGCACCTGCATGCTACAGTAGGTACCTCAAATACGGGTACTATTGCTCCAGACACCTTCAACAAATCTGCCGAGATTCCAGGGTAAAGTGATTTTGTCGATGCGTCCACCTTTTAGGAGCCACCTTACCGTCTCTGCTCTCCTTTGCATAGTATCGGGCGATGCGCTGGTCAATCTGAGTGTTTAAACCTTCACCTCGTGGTTTAATATGTTGCGCAACACAGCAACCAGCGCAGCCGGTGCAGCTCGAAGGGCTGTGACTGAGCTCGCCCAGTGCCCCAAGACCGGCGAGAAGCTCCATGGCTTCACTCTCCTTCGGTCCAAACACGTTCCCGAGTTGAAACTCACGGCGTTGCACCTTCAACATGACAAGACGGGCGCGGATTATTTGCATATTGCACGGGATGACAGCAACAATGTCTTCTCCATCGGCTTCCAGACGAACCCTCCAGACGATACCGGCGTGCCCCATATCCTGGAGCACACCACGCTCTGTGGCAGCCAAAAGTGAGTTGATTCAGTTGTACCAGTTGATCTACGTGTACGTTTCCAAGAGTATCGATGAATCTGTTGCTTACCGCGCCAATGTAGGTATCCCATTCGCGACCCGTTCTTCAAGATGCTTCCGCGCACCCTGTCCAACTTCATGAACGCGTTCACTGCCTCGGACCACACATTCTACCCTTTTGCCACGACCAACGCGCAGGACTTCAAGAATCTTATGTCGGTGTATATGGACGCCACTTTGCATCCGTTGCTGAAGAGCACAGATTTCACCCAAGAAGGTTGGAGGATAGGACCCGAAAATCCCCAGGCTGCCCAGACAAGTGAAGCCACCCCCGACGACAAAAAGCTTGTCTTCAAGGGCGTCGTCTATAACGAGATGAAGGGCCAGATGTCAGATGCAGGTTATTTGTTCTACATTCGTTTCCAAGACGAGATCTTCCCCGACATCAACAACTCTGGCGGCGACCCACACAAAATTACCGACTTAACGTACGAGCAGCTCCGGGAGTATCACGCCCAGCATTATCATCCCAGCAACGCCAAAATATTTACCTATGGTGATATGTCGCTCGAGGAGCATCTAAAGGAGGTGAACGCTCGGTTGAATGCGTTTGATAAGCTACCTGGCTCCCAGATCATCCACCGGCCCATTGACCTGAGCAGTGGTCCTCGCGAGCACGTCATCTCGGGGCCTCTTGATCCCCTGGTAGCACCTGACCGCCAATTCAAGACCTCCGTCTCGTGGATCATGGGGGACACCTCCGATGTCCTCGAGTCCTTTTCCCTGGCTCTGCTGTCCACCTTGCTGATGGATGGCTACGGATCCCCTCTCTACCGCGGCCTAGTCGAGTCGGGACTCGGGACCGACTTCAGCCCGAACGCCGGTTACGACAGTTCTGGCAAAATTGGCATTTTCTCCGTCGGCCTGACTGGCGTTCAAGAAGCAGATATGCCGCGTCTGAAGTCGGAAGTACATCGTATATTGAAAGACGTCCGCGAGACCGGGTTCGACAGGACCAAGATAGACGGCTCTCTGCACCAGCTGGAGCTCGCCCTTAAGCACAAGACCGCTAACTTTGGCATGTCTCTTCTGCACAGGGTGAAGTCCAAGTGGTTCACCGGCGTCGATCCCTTCGATTCTCTAGCCTGGAATGACACCATTACAGCCTTTGAGGCAAAGCTTGCCGAGGGTGACTATCTTGATGGCCTCATCGATAAGTACTTGCTGAACGACAACACTTTGACTTTCACCATGGCGCCTTCTGCGACTTTCAGTGAGGACCTAGCACGGGAGGAGCAGGATAGACTTGCCGCAAAAATCAAAGAAGCGTCGGAGAACGCCGGCGGGGAAGCCGAAGCTCGCAAGCGGTTCGAGGAACGCGAACTTGAGCTGTTGGTTGAGCAGGGAAAGTCCAACACCGAGGACCTGTCCTGCCTGCCTACAGTCCATGTGCAAGACATCCCCCGCGGCAAGGAGCCTGTCCAGGTGCGCCACGACACGGCCAACGGTGTCAAAATCCAGTGGCACGAGGCTCCCACCAATGGCCTGACTTATTTCCGCGCGGTCAATACCTTGGAGAACTTGCCTGACGATCTGAGAGAGCTTATACCACTGTTTACCGACAGCATCATGCGCTTGGGTACCAAGGACATGAGCATGGAGCAGCTCGAGGACTTGATCAAACTCAAGACGGGAGGTATGTCTGTTGGGTATCATTCCACGCCATCGCCCACCGACTTCCATCTGGCCACCGAGGGTATCATCTTCGCGGGAATGGCACTGGACCGGAATGTGCCAGCCATGTTCGACCTTCTGCGTAAATTGATCCAGGAAACGGACTTTGACAGTCCCGAGGCTGGACAGAGGATCCGTCAACTCCTGCAGGCCTCAGCCGACGGAGTTGTCAATGACATTGCCTCTTCCGGGCACCAATTCGCTCGCGGTTTCGCCGAGGCAGGATTGACACGCAACGCGTGGCTCCGACAGCAGATTGGCGGGTTGTCACAAGTGAAGCTGGTGACATCTTTGGCCAATAGACCCGAATCCGACGGGTTAGTGGACGTAATTGAGAAGCTGAAGAGGATCCAGCAGCTCGCGCTCGCCGGGGGGAACATCCGGACGGCCCTGACATGCGGGGCAGAAAGCGTAGAGCAGAACGCTTCCGCGCTGACGAAGTTCATGTCATCTATCCCTACCCAATCGGCAACCCTCCCTGCTACCCAACCGACAAGCTTTGCTAAGGATATCAAATCCTTTTTCCCACTGCCGTACCAGGTGTACTATGGTTCCCTCTCCCTACCCACCGCCTCGTACACGTCCAAGGAGGGCGCGCCACTTCAAATTTTAGCGCAGCTCCTGACGCACAAGCACCTCCACCACGAGATCCGGGAGAAGGGCGGTGCTTACGGCGGCGGGGCGTATTCGCGTCCCTTGGACGGCCTGTTCGGTTTCTATTCGTACCGCGATCCTAATCCGCAGAACACGTTGGGCATCATGCGCAATGCTGGACAGTGGGCTGTGGACAAGCAGTGGACAGACCGCGACATTGAAGAAGCCAAGATTTCGGTCTTCCAAAGCGTCGATGCGCCACGCTCGGTGAATGAGGAAGGAATGGGGCTCTTCCTGTCCGGCATCACAGAAGAGATGAAGCAAAAGCGCCGCGAGCAGTTGTTAGACGTCTCCAAAGATCAGGTCCGCGACGTGGCACAACAGTATATCGTGGATGCCCTCAAGAAGGGCGATGAGCGTGTGGCTTTTTTGGGAGAGAAGAGGCCTTGGGTCGACGGGACCTGGACTATTCATGAGATGAACATCAAGAACGGGGATTAGATGCGCTCTATTACGAAGACTCCCGACGACCACACATTATCAACTGCGACATCAGATGAATCATGTCGGGGGCACGCTCACTCATGGTAATCGTGGTCATCGTCGAATGGAGCGACATGAGCAAGTGCGACTCCTGCAGGGCTAACATGCAGCATTTCCAACATTCTTTTTCGAGATTTTTTTACTCTGTATCTTTATACACCTGTACTAACATATTACAAGATATATACCCTCTTCTCCGGATTTTGTAGTCTTCTTCTTGATTTCGACCGCATGCCAAATTCAGCGTTCAGATACGATACGTCTCTCTGCCTTTACTTCCCCATGGCTGAGAGACCACAATAAAACGCGAGAACAAACGATAGCGGACGCCTGGGGGCACACTCACCTAGTCTACATGGCTGGATGAACCGTCGCAACCGGCGTGCTCGCTCCTTCAGAGCCGACCTCCTCAGCTTTGGAGTGTTGGACTATAGAGCAGAGTACATACGAAGTGTTTCTATATGTCTCACCGTTTTCGATCCGTGTGTGTGTCCTTGATTGTTTTATCAGATAGCATTTGTCCGGGACGATGGGCATCACGTCCGAATTGTGAAGACAATGGACAGCGCCAAGGTAGAGGCCAGGATTCGCAAAAGGGTTGGCCTTGGGCTCTGGTGAGGCGGGACGTTAGGGTACAGTAAACGCTGCCGAGAGATGAAAATGCCCCGCCTACGTCACCACCACCCCGCCACAACTTCTACTGAGTTTCCATTTTTTTCTTGCTTTGAGATAATTAAAACAAACGAAAATGTAGGGTTTTCATTCTTCTACCATATTCTTTTGTCTTCGGCAGAAAGATGGGTTTAGCCCCATGTGATGTTATTTGAGATAGACAGAAGCATTTCTTGGATGGCGAGTGTAAACGGTGTAACAAGTACATACCTACGGGCTCCGTAGTATATTATGGGTAATGCTCTTTTGATATCGAGGCACAAACTGCCCCAGAAGCAATCCATCGGAAAACGAGGGGAGCTTTTACCGTAAGGTCGTGTACAATAATGCATCGTCTTTACTCCACCAGCTTTCCTATCCTTTCTATCATATATAATCAGGCTAAAAAGCGGACTATGGCCTCCGGATCAACTGGGTGAGGCAATTTCCGGGATTGGTCGACCATGACAGCGACGGTGTAAGAAAGCTACCTAGGTATTGTCGTGCTTCTTGTGAAGAGGGTCCGTTCGGACTTTGAAGCACACTAGGTACAGCACAGGTGCATCGTGATAGTGGGCGACGTATATGACTGGAACCCGGAGCATGCAGCTCAACGGTCAGCAGTTGCAGACGGCGCACTTTTTTTGTTTTCTGTCATCGGCGATGCAAGAGGGGAATGGAGGAAGAAAAGATAATGAGCCGAGAATGAGCCGACGAACGGGGCCTGTTAGGGAAATTCAAATTTCTTGTGGAGGCCGCACACCGAAAGAGTTGCGGTTTGGGAGCTGCGTGCGCCGGAACGCAGGGACGGAATGGTTTGTTTGATGTGATACCGCTACATAGGGTATCTATCTCAAATGGCGTCGTGGACGGCGGGGTGGGAGGAAATGAATTGAGGATCGCGCGGTGCATATATGCAGGAGGAAGGAGCAACCGTATCATAAGGTACCTAAATTTACGAAGTACTTGGCTGTTTCAGCGCATCTTGAAATGGTGCTGGCGCAGAGGATGGTGAAAGACGCGTTGCTCGCGTGTAAGTTGAGGCCCCCCATCTCCATCGACGGAGCACACTTACTCTCGGATGTACTGCCTTTGTACCCGTTCAGTATTCGTCTGTGCCTTAGCTCGTTACCGATTGGCTGAAACCTATCATTGAATAGCCGAAACCTCGAAACCTCAACGACTGCTCCGCAAGCTTTTCCGTACCGAGTACATTTAGTGTACGCAGAATACGTAGCTTGCTGAGAGTCTAGATACTCTACATTATTACCTGGCTCCTGGAGCCGTCAGAAAGCGAAATAGGCCCCCGAGACCAGAGAAATACCAATCTGAGGGAAATGATTGGTTCAGTGAGGGGATCTTCACAAGAAAGAAAGGATATGGAAAGTGGGAACCGAGACGCTGGAAGAAACGAATAGCCCAGTACCTGCAGAGTACAGCATTGTACCTCTTGGTCCGCAGGCCAGATGACGGAGAACGAGTCAAAATTTTGTGCGTGGTGACTCTCAGGAACTGGGCCCCACTATCCCTTGACCTAATAAAAAGGCTTCATGCTGCTCTCCCGCCACAAGCTTCACACATCCACAGCTCCTCCGACTATACCTGGATTTTTTCCTTCCTCCCTCTTCCGTACTCTTCCCCTCTCTACACAGCTCATACGGACACGTTCTACCGGACCAGTTTTCAAACTTTCTTTGGTATTCGCCACGAGGTTTTTTCTTTTACTTCGCCGCGATTTTATAGCCTTTTTTCGGCCTCGAGGGAAAAAAAAACCGCACGGGTGAGTACGGACACCGCTTTTGCATCCCTCTTCGCGAATTCGGACTCGATTTCCTCCCCCGCCCACTCGACAAATTGCCTGCTCCTGGCCTTCACATCGAGAATCACCGTGAAAAAGAAGGCAGATTGAGCCGAACAGGCGGAAATAACTGGCCATGGTCGTGCAATATCTGACCATGAGCCTCTCGATGCACATGGAGGACGCCTTGTTTTCACATCAATTTGCCGCTTCGCCACACGCAGGATTTTAGCGTTTTTTTTCTTTTTCTTTCCTTCATGCTGGCTCGTCTGGACAAGGAACCCAGGCTAACGGATGCTATCATATTGCAGGTCTTCGAGACAGCGAAGACTACCCATTTAACAATCCGCGACTTGGCCTTTGGCGTTTCAAAGGCCGCCCCGATCAAGACGGCTCCCGTGGCCGAGATCTTCGTTAGTGATCAAGATTTCAGCCTCCGAAACTACTTCCACATCGTCAACGACATTCCCCCGCCGGCTGAGATCGCCTAAGCACACGCTCGACCTCTTCTTCGGCGGTTTGCATTACCAGACGCCCCCCGTCGCTTCCCACCCCCACCAGCTGCCGCATAGGACGGGTTCTGAGCCTCTTCCTCTCGCCGAGGGAGAGTCGAGGAGGCCTCGTCAAGTCGCTGAGGGACCAGCTTGCTACCGTTTCCGACCCCCATAACACGTGTTCTAAACACCCGATCTTTTGACAATCATCCTCTCCCGCCTAAACGTGAGAGCGTAAAAACAAACAACCCGGAAACGCGTACAACTCCGTCGCGACTCCTACCGTTTTTTTTCCCCGGCCACCTGCTCAACCCGGCTCTTCACCTCCCCATTTGACTACCTAGGATATGGTAATGGCAACAGTCGCCATCGAGCACATTGCCCCGGCTACCATCAATTTTGATCGTAGCTACCATCACGTCCTCAAGACGAGTCATTATGGCGACCATGAAACCTTCAAACATGGCGTGATCAGCCCCAAGCAGATGATCGGCGATGCTCTCCGCCGTCGCGTTGAAAGCATTGACCCCGAGTTGTGCGGCCCGGGCGAAGAAGATACCTTCTTCGTCGCTGATCTTGGCGAGGTCTACCGACAGCACATGCGTTGGAAGCTCAACCTCCCCCGCGTCAAGCCTTTCTATGGTGAGTTCCGTTCCTTGGACTGTTCAGAACATGTCTCGACGACATGGTGAATCTCAATATTTGAGTCCCGTCAAACTAACTTCTTGCCAGCCGTCAAGTGCAACCCCGATCCCAAGGTCCTTGAGCTCCTTGCCGCTCTCGGCACCGGATTTGACTGCGCCTCCAAGTGGGAGGTCGAGCAGATTATCAAGATGGGCTTGGCCTCCGAACGTATCATCTACGCTCAGCCTTGCAAGACCAATTCGTACGTTCGTTACGTCAAGGCCCATGGCGTCAAGCAGATGACGTTCGACAATGCCGACGAACTATACAAGATTGCGAAGCTTTACCCCGAAGCTGAGCTGTATCTGCGCATCATGACCGACGACGAATCCAGCCTCTGCCGCCTGAGCATGAAGTTCGGCGCTGCAAAGGAGCACACGAGTGGCCTCCTCTCCGTCGCCAAGGATCTCGGACTCAACGTCGTCGGCGTCAGCTTCCACGTCGGTTCCGGTGCTTCCGACCCCATGGCGTTTTACAAGGCTGTCTATGATGCCTACGAAGTCTTCGAGCAGGGTCGTGCATACGGCTTCAATCTGAAGGTTCTCGACATCGGCGGCGGATTTTGCGGTGACACGTTTGAGGATATGGCGGCTGTTCTCCGCGAAGCCCTGGATGAGTACTTCCCGCCCAGCAGCAACGTCAGCATCATCGCGGAGCCCGGACGCTACTACGTCTCCTCGGCGTTCACCATTGCCTGCAACGTCATTGCCCGTCGTACCGTCGAAGACCCCACGGCCCGGGACAACAAGAGCTACATGGTCTATGTCAACGACGGTCTCTATGGCAACTTCTCGAGCATCATGTTCGACCACCAGCATCCCGTTGCCAAGGTCCTGCGCACCGGCAAGAGCACCTTGTATGACCTCCCATCGGCCAATGCCTGCCCCGAGGGCCAGGGAGTACGCTACTCGGTGTGGGGACCCACCTGCGACGGCATTGACCGGATCACGGAGAGCATCTCCTTCGAACACGAGCTCGACGTCGGCGACTGGCTTTACTTCGAAGACATGGGCGCTTATACCAAGTGCTCCGCCACCAAATTCAATGGCTTCTCCGACGAACATGACGTCATCTATGTATGCAGCGACCCTGGGGCCAAGGCTCTTCTTGGTCTTTAGGCGCTGTCAAGGAGGGTCGGAACCCGTCCGGTATCTTTTGCTTTTTGTATCTCTGTTGTTCAGTGTTGCTATTTCATAGGGAGGCTCTTTAGCTGTCCCAGTTTTGTTTTTTTGTCTCTCGTTTTAGTGTTGCTGCGTTGCGAGGTATAGAAATTTGAAGAGTTTGGACGGGAAAAGTTGAAGCAATGAGTCGCGGAGAAAAATCATTCAATCGTCTCCTGAGACAACTGAAATAGACAATGTTGTGGCGCTAGTCTTGTCTGTTTTCTGTCCCACGGAGACGTGGGCCACTTGTCAATACACAAACAATACTTGTAGAGCCGCACCACTAGTCCCGAGAGTGAAGGCGAAATAGCATGTCGAAATAATCGTCACTTGTGCTTCCTCCTATTGTGAGGATGGTTTTCTGAGAAGTGAGAAACGACGTGCTGTCAGACCTTCCTGAGGAAGACCCAGTCACTCGATGTTGGAAGGTCCATGTCCCGATGTGATCTGAGGTAATGCTCTCGTCGCTGTTTGTAGTACGACGGCCGCTGTATTAAGGCTGTGGAATTACTACCGTCTATCTATCCATGCGATGCAGCTTCAATGACATATGCTCCGATCACGCCCTGCGTCCCGGTTTGGTGGATGTCCTCTCGTCATTATGTCGGTGGTAACACCTGTCTCTCGATCGCTGGACAAGGAGGCAGTATGCCACCCGAATGCCCGACTTGCTTGGACTGCTCGTGAATGAGTCGCTTCCTTCGTTTCGTTCCCTCCACATCACCACTCTAATGCACCGATACTCCTTCTGACCCTCTCCGCTCGTCTTACCGCTGACGTGCCATGCCTAAGTCAGACCGTCCCTTATTCCCAATGGACCATTGAGTGGTAATGGCGCATTTGGTTTCGGTTCTATAGGTATATTTCTCCAATATCACAACCGTTGGGTCCCTCAGCGTTGACTGGGACCCCGGTCTCTCCGGGAGACGAGACTCTGCGCCGTGGTTGTGTCATAGCCGATTACCTTTGTCAAATATGCCATTCTGTCCATGATCAGTCAGCACGATGGGATACGCCGACAATCAAACAACGGGGGGACGAAAAGGGGCTGGGAACCATACTTCTCCTCTAATCCCTCCTTCTCCCGAACTTCCTCCAACTTAATCTGACAGTCCATCCATGTCTTGGCGCGAGCTTTAGGATCAACCCACTTAACCGTAAACTTGAATCGGCCTGTGACAGGTCGATGATCCGATACGCGGACTTCATGCCGCCTGTAATCGAGCTGTTTGATCCTGCCGCCGCCGCGGTAGAGCAGCCGGTCGCACCACGCCGGGGAGCGACGCTTCTCGCTTGTGTCGTATGTGTCGGCTCCTACGTCGTACTTGTACGTCGGCGCAAACGTGATGGGCATCTCGTCAAAAGCCCGCAACCGGAAGCCCGGGTTGCGGCGCCTCGCGACAAGGAGCTGGTCGCGTTCCAGGAGCTTGGCAAGGTTGTTCTGCTTCACGGCTATGACGACGGTGTCCCGGGACATGGTGTCGATTCGGTAGTTGAGGTCGCCGTTGAGAAGGCATAGTTCGTGGTCGAGAATCATCGAGCCGTCTCCACCGCCCATATAACTGTCTATGCGGGTGTCGGGGTCCCGTTCGACTGGGAAGAGCTGGGTATCCAAAATAGCAGCAATGTCGTTGTGGCGGCTGTTCGCCTGGGATTGCCCTGCGGCAAGATGGCAATTAATGAAACACATGGATGTGTTGTCGACCATGAATCGCACGACAATGGCACCCTTGTTGCCGTGGAGCCCGCCCATGCCGCGCTTGACCTCCGACGAGCTCAGGTTCCGGATTCGATCGCGTATTGACGCCTTGACAAAGATACACGTGAAGAGACCGACGAGTGTAGATGTATGAAGTAGATGGTACAGGTGTTCAGCCGGCATATAGTCATCAAGGCTCTTAAGGAGGAAGTCTCTCCAGTCGCGATATTGATGGCTCATACGCTCTTGGTCCGGACCTTCCTTCTTCTTGGATTTGAGGAAGCGTTCTGGTTCCATGTCAGCAGTGCCCCTCGTTTTGGGTGTATATGAATGAAAAAAAAAAAGAAAGAAGAAAAAAGAAGAAAAAAACACTTACTAGCCGTCGCGGTCTTGTCTTCCAAGTCAACCAGTTCTTGGAAACCAAATACCAAGATGTCCGGTGAGCCGCTGGACTGTAGCAGGTTGCGAATGAAGACGGCATCTTCCTCCGCATATCGGAGGCTGTGTGGTGTTGAGGCCCCGGCATTCCAAGTCATGGCCATGACATTCAAATCCTCGAACCGACAGAAGCTCGTTTCATGGGCCTTCATATGGGCCTCGTACCAATCATCTTGCAGCAGCCCATCCCACAACCGGAGCATGTTGTCAGCCCCAAGGGAGACGACCTGTAACCGGTTGAGTCTGTAAAAGCTTGAAGGGTCCATCGCAATCTTGACCACGGGGTTTTCGTGAGCTTGCCACTCCTTCTTGATTAACCAGGGTGTCGGTTCGATATCGTATACGCAGACCCTGCCATTGTTGAAGCCCGCCCACAAGTAACTGCCCACGCCGGCCAGCGTATTGATTTTGAAGCTAGTGACGTTGTGGACGGCGACACAAGAATATTCCTTGGTGTTATATACGCTGATCTTCCCATCGCTGTGACCGAAGAAGGCTTTTCCTGGCTGCGATCGGAGTAGTGTCCCAGAAGAAACGTCTCCTGCGTTATCCTGCGTAAGCGGCCGTACGAGAACCTGGAACTGCGTCTCGCCTGCCATAGTCGGCGCGAAGACGCGAATTTCCTTGCCCGTCGCATGCCACAGCTCGCTTCCTATCACCATGGAGAACGTATGGTTTCTGGGAACGCGATAGGTCTGATGCGGGTTCCTGTCCAGGTTGGGCGTATGTTCCTCGTCAGGCCCCCAGACAGCTATTGTGCCACTTTCATCCAGCGTCCATAGTTCGTTGTAATGTCGATATATCTTGACGACTTCGTGGCGGGCGTGGGCATTGCCCTTCTTAGCCACCACGCTTTGTGTGGCAATATCGGCTTCCATAATCTCGCCCATGTTATTTCCAATCCAGAGGCGCTTGCCTTCCTCGTCGACGTTGGGGCCAGGTTTGAATGCCACAGCAGTGGCCCTGATACCTTCTCCGTGGGAAAAGCTCATCAACATCTCCCCGTCACGGACATTCCATACCCGAGTCAGGAGCCCGGTTGTACACACCAAGTCGCCGCACACGTCGAACAGACGAGTATCGTACTTAGTCGCCAACTCATGAGCCCCTTGCTTGACGTATGGTGGCCTACGGTTGGTGTTCGAGGGGTCTGGGTATCCAGAGACCGTTACTTCCGGCTTTGCGCCCGGTGGTTGAGACGCAATAGGGGTCGTGCAAGTAGGTACGGCGTGATGGGGTAAGGGTCGAACGTCATGCGCCGCGCCCTTATCGCTTCTATCTGACGGTCGATCCACTACAGTGTTGGAACGTCCCGGTATCTGACCCGGAGGTGGGAGGATCTGCGAAGTGGGCGTGGAGACTATCCGTTTTGGAGCAGGCGGAAGCTCCCGGGTTAAGACTGATGTTGCAGCCAGTCGGGGCGGTCGGGGGGGAGGTTTCATTGCGTAGCTCTGTGTCTCCTGGACGACAGCCGGCTCAGGCACCGTTTGAGGCCGTGAAGGCAACGCAGGCGGCTGTTCACCAGTTAACTGGGACACTGTGATCCGATCTCGGGTGCTATCGGCCGCTTCATTTTCGCGATGCTTCTTCAACGCCAGGGAGTGATGTATAGGCGGCGGCTTGAACCCGAGGTCCGAGGCCTTTGGGCGTGACAATTCCGGCTGCACAACGTGCGGCTTGGGCCTCGCGGGTAGCGGAGGTGTTTCCCCGTTGGTGCTTCCCGGGCTAGTAGGCGGGCTGCTGAAAGGGGATGTTTCTTCTTTGATCAGTTTCCTCGGCTCAGTTTCGCGCGCGCGATCGACCTGCGGTGGGATATTTGACTGCGCGGGGATCAAGGGCTTTGGCTTTGCTCCCCGACTGACGGGAGGCGGCGGTGGTTGCCTGTATTCTCTTTCCCTCCTCAGCTCGGCGGATCTTCTTGGGGGCGGGGGCGATGGAGCTTTGACGGGGTTCGGCTTGGGTACTGATCTAGGTTCCCGGACAGTCGTGGAGGGACTCGGTGATCTGAGCGGCCGTGGCGGGACCACGGGAGTTGTAGGTGTCGACGCAACAGAGTCGGGGTTCAGGAAGGTTGTGGATTCGATTTGGGAAGGTCTGGTACCGACGGCTTTCGGTGGCGACAAGGGTGGTTGGACCATGACCGAAGGAGGCGGCCTGATAGGCCTGGGGCTCAAGGGAGGCGGAGGACCGACGGCACGAGCGGGTGAGCGAGGAGCCAGCTCCTGCTGTGGTAGAGGGAGATGTGTCGCAGGCGTGAAGAGACGGTCACTTCGTGGTCTTGGGGGAGGGGGTCGCGTTCCGTTCGAGGCTTCTTCGGATGCCCGTACATCTCGAGACTGATCTGGTTTTGGAGAAGGAGACAACGTTCTGGGTGGAGTTGGGCCTGATCCGAGTTCGGAAGAGGTATTCGTGTGCATGTTCTCGAACTTGGCTCGGAGGGAGGAGACGGGCTTCTGCAAGACAGGTGAGTAAAGAGAGGCGTGAAGGATGGGCACTTGTTTGAACCGGAGGATCGACAACTCACGATGGACGAGCCATCCGTCCCGTTCATGTCAGGGGAAACCATAGCGAACACAAGACCGATTCGGTCAAACCAGACAAGAACCTAGAGAGTCGAAGAGGATCTTGGAGCCAGAACACCCATAATCCTAGCTTCTCGGAAGCCCAGGTCTCGTCTGTCGTTGGGGGGGAATCAAAATAGACTGGGAGGAGAGAGCGGCGAACGATATTATCTCGAGGGTGAGGCTCCAGCGTAGCAGGCGTTGGCGAAATGGATGACGAAAGGTGCGGCCCGGGAATGTATGCAGCGCGGAGAGGCACTGGACTGGAACTGGAACGACGCGGAGTGGTGGTTGGAACTGGAGTTGAGCTTGAACATGGAACGAAAGGCGGCAAGGCAAAAGAGCGTTTGTTGTAGCCTTGATACAAGTCTAAGCATAATGAAGTGACGCTCCCACCCAATATGAGGCTGGCGCTTCGGTGTGCTTATTCGGGGGACCGGACACGCAGGGGGTGCAAAGCGGGCGATGGCGATGGCAATGGCGCTGATGACGGGTTGGTGTTGTAGGGCCACTTTGGGAATCGAAGTAAATGAAGCAGGTACTGCTGCCTTCATAAAATCAGTCAGATCGAGAGAGTGACAAATAATAGCACATTGTCAACCACCCGTGCCAGAATTGCGGTTGATTTGTTTAGGAATGATAAACGACGAACTCCCAACACGACACAGGGCTGGACACGAAGAAGGGAGAAACGTCCACCCAGGGTTGTTGTTTCAATGTCCAACCACAAGTTTATTAGTGGTCTCCAAGTTCCATGAGAATAATAAAATGCCCCATCATAAATTGTTGTCGCCGTCTGCCGAGACATTGGTTTGGAGTACCTACTCCGTACATAAGGTACCTAGTGATACCTAAACGGAGTGAGTATCTGTACCCACGAAGTAGTATCGATACCGTGTCATACGTACCATTGTCTCAGGTACTTAAGTGACCCTTTATATATTCATACAAACTTGCTCACACGACCAGAAGACCAACGCTGGTAAATTCCTACCTAGGTACCTTACACGACAATGTTTTTTACGTCTCCCGTCTTATCTTAGGTACCTTACGTAAGGTACCTACCTTACCTAGATATCAAGTTTCTTTGTGATTATAAGCATCATCTCTGCTCATCTCCTCCATTCTTTCCCTCATCCGATGTTCCGGCAAGTACGGATAATGGCCGTAGAGGCTTATGCGAAGTAAATTTGTCCCTTCCGGTGTCATTGAGGTACCCTTACTCAAGGTGCTCTGCCGGCTTGGCAGTAAGCGGGGCACACATCTCGGAAGGCCTTAGGTCGTTCAGAAGCCGACGCTGGGCTGTTAGCCCGTTGTAAGCCCCCTGTAATTACGTTGTAAGCTCAATCGCCACGGCACTGATCGATCCCCGAGTCTCTGAGTCTCTGAGCAAGGTACTGAAAAGTACTTCGTACCGTGTAATATCGATGAGTAAGGTACTAATTACCCCACTACCAGAGTCGCAGAGTCTGGACCCCAGCTCAAGTTGTGGAGTGCGTTCCGATGCACGGGCCAGCTCAATGCACCCTTCAATGGATGCAACCCGTGGAACAACCGGTGATATCACCCCATCACCTCACAAGTCATCCATGTCCGCTTCTCCCTCCAGAGCTTTATTTTATTTTTTAAGCCTTTTCAGCCCTCGACTTCATCCCGGCCCCCCAATCGCTACGACGCACCTTTCTCAAATCTTGCTCGCGATTGAATGCCCAATATGAATACGGTAAGTCTTCAGCTCTTTCGGGCCGTTCAGGACGTCGGCGAAACTAACCAAATAAAACGCATAGGTCAAGTCGTTCTGGTAAGCGCATCGGCGCCATTCTTCTCCAACACCCACCAAAGCCGTTCCGTTTTCTAACCTACTATCTTCTTTTTTCTCTAGGGTGGGAATGACCTCCCTCTGTATCGGTAAGTTTGTCCTATGACTTCGAATGAAGCCAACGGCAGAAGGCTGACGTAGCAATTTGAAACCCCGCAATAGCTGGCGGTGGCGCATACTACTTCGCAAAGAAGACCATCGACGCGGATCGCAGGGCCAAGCTTGACGAACGACGCCGCAAGCAAGAGATAATTAGGGAATTGCAGGACTCAGAAGGCATTTCTGGCCCAGCGCGGACTGACCTGGCGGGCTCCCCAAGTCAAGAGTCGGGAGCCGACCCAGCACCAACACGCCATGCCCCGACGACCGAGGGTCAAAGGTTGTCTGAAAAGAGCAAATATGAGAGCACACCATTTATAAGTCGCAAGGGAGATCGATTTTCTTGATCCCCGGGCCTTGAGCCTTCACCCGATACCGACAACCGGCACCGGAAACGAGTGCTAGCTGTGGGTGTGGAAGCACTACACCACGACGGCCAACGAGACCAGCCTAAAGGACTGCGAGTTTTGGGTCCAACGGGACGGCTCTCGGTCTTGCTCTCCGAATGGCCGCCGATACACATATTCTTGTACTAATTCTACCAATGCTTGTCACCTGAGGCGTGTGATGGATTAACGAATGACACGTTTTACCACTTCGATTGTATAAAACCACCTAGGCGAGCCCTGTGCGAAGAAGATGGCGTCCGGGGGCTTCTATGTCAATCCGGGGAAGGACGAGATGCTTCTGGCGAGGTGTATCCGGCCTCGGCACTCCTCGTATAACGCGTGGGGTGCTGTCAAAATTCCTGCCGAATATTCCACTAGATAATCATTCATATAGAAGAATCATGCACATCTTACAGTACCTTACCTTAGCCATGCCACACTGGCATATAAGTATATGCAAGCGGGTAACCTCGCAACGAGCCGGCGAACCTCCTCCCCATATTCTCATATAGGCATGACACCAGCACCGCATACTTTCCCTCAGCAAAGCAAAAGTGGACCGAAATCCTGAAGCTTATCTATCACTTTGGAACGCATGTAAAGTTGCCTGAACTATCTCGCCGTCCAGAATCCCATGTGCCTTAGAGGCGGCGGGAGAATCGAAATATGACTTCTTACCTGCTTGCCGGGCCATAATAAATACACCCGGCTTAGACCACCGCGATTCTTCGGGAGAACCTCATAATTATCCCACTGGGTAACTTGAACGTTTTCACCACTCTCGTGGCAGTCTTCTTGGACAATGGTAGTTCTCTGGATGACTAAACGGAGGTTGATCTGGAGGATAGCTTAAGGATACGAAAAAAAAAAAAAAACGCTTAGCTAAGGTAATGCTTATTATCGATACTTAGGTAATGAACCACGCAGTTCGGGCACCGCAAAAACTCTCGATCCGGCTCCAAGTACAACCCGGGCAGGCAGTCCTTCTTTGAGCTCGCCTTCTAAAAGCCAATGCTAATTTCTTGCTTTCGTCACGAGCCTCTGGGTAGTACGACAAGCTCAGTTCAACATCGCCCAAAGCTTCCCCCTTCCAAACCATCCCACCACATTCCCAGAGGCATAATGACATCCCTTTCAGCATCATCACTGGCATTGGCGCTTCCGAAACCCAAATACACAGGCGAGGATGAGGAACCCCCTTCGCGTGCCCAGCAGCGCGGCCCGCGCGTCGTCGGCGTCGGACAAATCGACGAAACCCAAATCGTGTTAAAGAGGTCGGGACCTCCACCGTACCGGCAGAGAGCCGGATGGCGACCGCGATCACAGGAGGACTTCGGAGATGGAGGCGCTTTCCCCGAGATTCCCGTCGCCCAATACCCCCTGGACATGGGCAAGAAGACAGCCACCACCAGCAACGCCTTGACCGTCCAAGTCGACGCCGAAGGAAAAGTTGCCTACGATGCCATAGCCCGACAGGGACACAGCGCAGACCGAATCATCCACACCTCCTTCAAGGATTTGATCCCGCTGCGACAGCGGGCCGATGCAGGCGAGATCGATCTCAGTCGGCCGAGTGCGGAGGAGGTGGCCGCCGCGACAGAGAAGACAAAGAATGCTCTGGCAGCCCTCGTAAATACCGCCGTAGCCTCGCAGAAACCGAAGAACGTCAACGTCGGTTCACGGAGAGACGCGACTTTCGTTCGCTACACGCCGGCCAGCCAGATGGGCGACAACTCCAAAAAACAGGACCGTATCATGAAGATTGTCGAGGCGCAAAGAGACCCAATGGAGCCTCCCAAGTTCAAGCACAAGAAGATTCCCCGGGGCCCGCCGAGTCCGCCTCCGCCCCTCATGCACTCCCCTCCTCGAAAACTTACCGCCGAGGACCAAGAGATGTGGAGGATCCCACCACCCGTCTCAAACTGGAAGAACCCCAAGGGTTTCACGGTGCCTTTGGATAAGCGGCTTGCCGCTGACGGGAGAGGGTTGCAGGATATTGCCATCAACGACAAATTCGCCCAGTTCTCCGAAGCACTCTACGTCGCCGATCGGCATGCGCGGGAGGAAGTCCGGCAACGTGCACAGATGCAGCAAAGGTTGGCCGAAAAGGAGAAAGCACAGAAGGAGGAGCATCTACGCATGCTGGCGCAAAAGGCAAGGGAAGAACGCTCCCGCGGAGGACGTCGACGCTCTGGCTCTGGTTCCCGGTCTCGTTCTCGTTCTCGTTCTCGTTCTCGTTCGTACAGCGGCTCCGACGCGGAGGGCTCTGCCAGCGACGACTCCGAAGTCCGCGAACGTGAGAAGGCTCGACGGGAAAGAATGCGGGAAGAAGAGCGGAAACTGCGACAGTCGCGCATGGGTGCAGAGAGGCGGATCCAAGTCATGGCCAGAGAACAAAACCGAGACATCTCAGAGAAGATCGCCCTAGGACTGGCGAAACCCACCCAATCCAAAGAAGCCATGTACGATTCCAGGTTATTCAACCAGACGAGCGGGTTCGACAGCGGGTTCAACGAAGATAACCCCTACGACAAGCCACTCTTTGCGGCGCAAGATGCCATCAGCAGTATATATCGACCCCGCGCGAACGTGGATGACGAGGAGGATGAGGCGGCTGGAGAGAAAGAGATGGCCAAGATCCAGAAAACAAGCCGATTCGGAGAGGTTCTGGGTAGGGGGACCTTCAAAGGCGCAGAGGATGCCGAGGTGAGTCTCCTCCTGAGATGTTCCACTAGGATCATTTCTTCTGCTAACATGGTCGTTTTGCAGGCACGTGAGGGGCCCGTCCAATTCGAAAAGGATGCCGGAGACCCATTTAACGTAGATAAGTTTCTGTCCGAAGTAGAGACGAGTACGGCAGCGAAGAGAGGCTATGGCCTGCAGGAAGAGGATTCACGGAAGCCCAAGAAGGCGAGGGTGGACGAAGATGAAGATTAATGGACAAGAAGGCATTTGGAGAATAAGATATATCGGGCAGTGTGTTTCGGCCAAGGGGAAGGACTGGCTAGACCATGCCGTCCTCTGGCTGACGGCATCAACAATCACTATTCTGAATGCATGGATTTGCCTGTCCGAAGGCCAAACGAGCAGATGTCAACCCAATCGTTCCGTTGCACCTAAGCCAAAGACTAGATTCCATCTATGTTTGATCTCCATAGAGACCAGTCATAACAACGTACAGGAGTGGCGACTTGGCCAGGACTTCATGTGAGGGCCAAACTTCCATATAATTAAATAAATATCCTCATTTATCCCTCGGATCTCCAACGAAAATAGAACACTATATGTCTAGATGGTCTGAGACTGTTTGAAACTCCTCAATTGGTTAACCAGTTCCGAACCAACAAACGTGGAAGAACCAAAGGGCTTTCCTAGTACACTATAATTGCAGAGCACCCCACGCTCATCAAAGCACGGTCAAAGCAGTTAGCTCGTCCGGACACTCGGTCGAACTCATTCTCATTATGCTTAGCAAGTTGCCGACATGCTCCTCCATGTACCATATTCTACACTATATATAACATCTTGCCGGGTGCATCTCGACCCGAAGGTTATGGTATAAGCGGGGTGATTTTTCTAACCTTTATCGTTTGCTTGACAACCAAGTCCAGCAACGAGTCTATCCCATCTCCGTAAGCCAAAAATAAAAATAAAAGAACGCCGTGCCATGCGCAAAAGAGCATTCAGTCTCGGGCGGGACAGCCCAGAAACAAAGTCGTATGTTGTACAAAGCGGCCCATCGAACCAACCCAGCCACCGCCGTTTCGCCGAGGGGTCCGGAGTCATGAGCCGGGTGTTTCTTCGGCTACCAGCCTGGGCCAGTACTGCCCTTTCCCACCGCCCACGACGGTGGACAAGCCAAAGCGTTAAGGGACTCTTACTCATCCCCCGGACTCCTCATGTAGGCGTCGATCGCAGCACTGAAAGCCGCAAAGGCAACACAGCCTCCGACGGCAGCCTGTGGCCCGGCATTCCTCGCGAGAATACCGCCGGTAAGACACCCGGCGGCAGCGCCGTTGTACAGGTCGTTCTTGGCCCTGAGGCCCTCAATGCCGCACTCGATACCCGAGAAGAGCGCGCCCACTTTTCCGAAATTGCGCGCCATGCTCCACGACCGCGTCCCCATGTCCTTGAATCCAATCTTAAGTTGTTGCCGGAGCGGGAGAGAGCTGACTGGGGTTGCTGTCCCGCCGGGAACTGCTGTGTGGAAGGGGGTGTCGTAGGACATCTGTTGGCGTTGTTGCTTGTCAGCAGGGCAAAGAGGAAGATAGGGGAACGTAAAAAGGACGGAATGAGACATCCAGGGGTCCCATGAAGAGGTGCGAGGTGCGAGGTGCGAGGCACCAACATACCGAAGCCATGAACATGCCGAATACGCCGCCCATGCCGAATCCCATGACCCCGGACATTATGCTTTTCGCAAAGCAGTTGTCCATCCCTTGTCGAATCTGTCCAAATTTTCGATCCATGTCAGCGTGAACTTATCTCCCATCGCGAGATGTAGCGCGAAAGTCTGCTCCTGGTTGCGACTAGGAACTTGGTGGAGGGGATGGAGGGGGCCCGACGTACAAGTTTCTCATAGTGCTCCGGACCTGGCGAGGCGCCACCTCCTGACACGGGAAAATTCATTGGGGCGTTCTAAGTGCTGAAGATGATTCTCTTTCGCGAGACGGGGAAAAGGAAGCGCGTTTTATTAAGAAGAGGCTCGGTTCTTGCGAAGACGGAGTGATGGAGGTGTCGCAAGTCTTCCAGAAGCATATCACTTTCCGTTGAACAATTCTGCCCGAGTTGACCGCCGTAAAACTTTTGACCCACTTGGTGGTCTCTGTGTGGCAATTCGGTGTGCGCCACACCGACCTTGCGGAGTACCTACGAAGTACGGTGTATTACTAAGGTACGTACTCATTATTACCGACTTCACGGTTCGGTCTTATAAATCAACTTGCAAGGAGCTACCTAAGGTACCTACTCAGTAGATACCGCGGACAAGTCATGGCAGTGAAACAGTCGGGCTCGTAGAACTCGGAAGTATTTTCTTGCTTAATACCTTACTTCCTTCATTCTCTCGAACTCCACTGACCGCTGACTGGTGGAATATATCCACATCTCTTTCGCAACGCATCCTCCTGGCCATATTCGTTCATTCCGCCCAGCTCGGAAGCAAGTCCATGAACCTCGTAAGAGATAGTATAATGCCAAATAACTGGTTTCTTTTTTCTGAGAGTAAGGGAAAAGCTCCTCCTGATATGAGATAAAAACCTCCGCTACTAGAATCGCTCCCCATCCTTGAGGCTCTGTTCATGCGCCTTCTATACATGCGTACTTCATACACGCGTTACACTGGCTCAACGGAGACCTATGATCTAGCGCAAAAACATGTCACCAGCACCATTGCGCATAGTGCGGGTGCGGTCCACATGATCCAGTCCCAGCGAGTCATCGTCCGTTGCGACGTCCCACAAAACATCATCTGTGTTCTCCAGTGTCAACATTGTTCGATAAAGAGTAGAAAAAAAGGAGAAGGGTGCTTGGTCATACCATCGTTCAGGTACTGGGCCTTCGAGAATTGAGATCTCCTAACTACTGCGATCTTTATCTTCTCGAAGCTCTTCCCCTTGAGGCCCGTTCGTTTCTCGAGGCGTTTCTTCGTGTCTGAGAACTTCTCACCCTGGTCGAACGTTAGCATGGCACATCTCTCATTCGAAAGGCGAAGGGGCCGGGCCAGTTCCGGCAACGTCCCCATCCTTCGACATACCTCTATCAGCAAAAATTTAAACGGGATGCCGTGAGTACGTTGAGGTTCGTTCTGGAAATGGAACACCGGAATAAAATGGCCCTCGTCGGCTTTCAACTCTTCTTCCGGCACCCGCTCTGCGAATAGACCCGTGTACTCGTTCAGGCTAATGACCGGGTACTCGCGCGACAGTTCACGGTAGAACTTATTCTGGCTGGATTCATAAACACGAATGCGGCCATCCTCGGCCTCGTCAGGAATCTCGGCCTTGTTGACGAGCGCTTGGATGAGGTCCTCGATGTTGCCATTCTTAGGAACAAGAATATCATACGGCTCCTGCGGTACTGTATTAGCTATCCGATCATCAATCCCAGCACATCTATCCCTTACCTCTTTCGTGATGCCCTCGCTCAGCCAGCTAATCTTGACGCTCTTCTTCGTGTCTAGCTCGGCAAGGCTCATTTCTAGAACCTCGAAATAGAAGGCGTCTGATCGCTGGGTAGTGCTCAAGTGGTTGAACCCGGTCGGATTTAAGATCGACTGTAGGGTCTGGTTCGGTCCGCGCTTAACAGGGGTTCTGGGGTTACCAGTTGAGGCGTTTACAGTCCAGAACCGAAGATGTGTTGGCTGCCAGCCGATATACTCAGCCACCCGCTCTGCTAGCACGTCGTAGGTAATCTTTGAGTTGAGATCAAGCTCAAAAGGAGGGAACTTCTCATTGTTCGTCCGTGTCGGGTGCGGGTGGAACTTGACCGTCTTCTTGTTGTGGAGGAAGTCGTAGTAGTCACGCGCATCCTCGCAGCGGTCGCTCTTTTTCGTCCTATCGGGGTTGGTTAGCTAACTCCTTACGCCGGTCGAATGTGTCACCTACAGGTCCTCTGTTGACTGCTTCTCATTCAGGCCAAGACGCTTCTCAAGGTAGTTCCGATCTGTCTTGCGATCAACGCTACGCTGGAAGCAAATGATGTCGCCATCCTGCAGTTCGGCCCCTTTCAGTGTCTGCTTGGGTTTCAAAACCTCAATCATGCTCGGCTTGATTTCCTATTGCGAGAAGAGAAAGGAAAAAAAGTCAGAGGGTCAACACAACCAATGCTAACTAAACATCTCCCGCGATCCACTCACCTCGAAGAGGAAAATCTTGTCCTCGGCTGGGAGCTTGTCCCCCCAACCCATTTTTTTCATGATCAAAGGGACAAGCTCTTCAACTTTCTTTTCTCTGCTGATATAGACATGGCTTACGCCACGGAGGGTCTGGGCCTCGACGTCAAAATGCTTGAGGAACACCAGAATTAGGTCATTCTTCACAACGATTCCGTTGTCGTGCGGCTCGTGGGTAGGCCAGATGGCATTGCCCTCGGCAGTGGTTTCCTCTGCGACTTCGGCCCAGAGGCGAAGAATCTGATCCCTATGTGCCGAAGCTCTCTGGAAAGTCTCTTCTACCGTCGGGGACAGATCCATGATGGGCTGGTCTGGTCGAACGGTCTTGTTCTGCCGGTTGACCATGACCCAGAAGCGGACGTTCTGGGGTGCTTGGTTCAGGTCCTTCGCAACGATTTCCACCAGTTGTTCCATGGACATACTGCGGAGTACTCGGTAGAAACGAGGGGCGGCTGCATCTTCGGACTGCGGACCAGCGTCGAAAACGGCCAAGTCGGTTCCTCCGTGATGTCTGAAGGTCTCCTCCGTGATGACCTTGACGCCGATATAGAGATGCTGCTCCTCACGCTCTTTCCTCCGAGCTTCCCGCAAAGCGGACTCCTCCTCGACCTTGCTTCTCAGGTGCCTCGGGATGTCGTCTTCAGTAACGGGACATAGGATCTTGTCTAGGCGGGACTGCCGAATATACACCAGCATGTAGGCGCTATTCTGGCGCATGGCGGGAGCCTTCTTCTGGAGCGGAGCTCGTAGGTATGCGCCATTAGCTGTCCTGAACTCGCCCCCGAAGTTCTCCTCCAGAACCTCCCGCATCGTCGCCCTGGTGACCTTGTCATCATCGTAGCGATAGAACCAGCCATCCTTGTTCGGCTTGAGGAAGGCATAGTAATGACCCGCGTTCAAATCACCACTGTGGACAAGAACGCCGTGCAACTGATACGTCCAAGATACTGATCTGTCGGCATCCTCTGAAAGATACGGCGCGGCATCAAAAACCTCGGGGAATTCGTAGCGATCGTTGATCTTCATCATCATGTCGCGCTGGATGTCGTACTCGAACCGCTTCAGTTGCAGATGCAAAACGTCCGGGAAGCTGGTAAAGATGACGCCCTTGTTGGCGTCTTGCAATTTGTGTTCGTCCCCTGCATAGTACTGATTTTCCCCCTCCATCTTCTCAACCTGAATATAATCTTCGAAACTTTCCAGGAGATTCTTGTTGCCGCTGACGTTGAGTTGAATGTCCCAGAAGTCCTCGATGCGGCTGGATTCGTAATCGACGTTGACGCACGAAATATATGTCTTGATCTTGCCGCTGAACATCTCGGGGAGAACCCTCTCAGCAGGTGTGCCCTTCATTTTCTCTTCCATCCGCTCCATGAGTTTTCTCGACAGCTCCTGCACGTCTTGTTGTTCAAAGATATGTCGCGTCTCCCAGCCGAAAGACTTGGTGAGTTCATTTGTCCCGACTGCGGCATCGGAAGTTTGCAGCTGGTAGAAGAGGCGCTGAAGCGTGTATGCACTGTTGCTTAAGCTATCCTCATGTTCAGTGGGAATTCCGTAGATGGCCTGTTATCCAGGGTCGTCAGCAGCTAGGTCAGAGCCCCAAGGCGCATGTTTGGTTGAAGTGGAGGTTAAAAGAATGAATAAAGATAAGAGGGGAAAAAGAGAAGAAAAAGAAAGACAGGTACCGACTTTTCTGAAGGCGTTCGTGAAGTACAGTGATTGCAGAAGAGAGTTCAGGTAGCATGTCGCGCCCTGGTTCTTCAGACCGACGTAGCCCGTTTCCTTCTTGGAGTCATAGTTGGTGAAGTTGTGCCACAAGACACCCGTCTCGTCTTCTACAACTCGGACGTAGGCCGTGATAGTGGCCATATCATTTTCGCAGAGAGGCCGAGTGGCGCCTTCGAAGGGCACATTGAACATCTTCCGCAGCTCGTAGAACCGCGTGAACCCCCAATCAGCCTCCTCCTTCGTAAACCGATGGTGCGCAACATGGTGGATATAGAGTCGCGGGTCGTTCGGATTAGAGAGCACTAGCGCAAACTGAACGCAGCAACTCCAGTTCTCCGGGATGTCCGCGGGCTTTTCAAAGCCATGTTCGAGGTAGATGGAACATTGGTCGACATTGTTTCCGTAGGGAAACAGTAAAACGCGCCTAAGATGCCGAGTCAATATGATCCGGTGACAGCGCAGAGTGTCGATGGAGCATCGTACCATGGATAGCTACCAGCTTGGAAGACAGGGCCCTGTTCTCGTTTGTTCAAGCTTCGCCAAGATTGGATAGACCAAGTATTGACGACATCTTCAAGGACCTTTGGCTCTTCGGCGAGTGGGGGTAGAATGAGCTCTCTCATCGCATCATCTATTTATCCTTCGCGTCAGTCGCTATCAGGGACGAGAGCATGTAGGGCAACCGGAAGAGACACATACGGTCAGTGGCCAGTGGTAGATCCTGCAACTGGTCGGCCTCGCTATCGAGAGTGTCTGGGCTGATAATGGCAATAGATTCCTTCTCGGATTCGTCGGTAACGCTGACGTATTCGTCTGCGTCCACCATCATCTCGTTGGGAGACTGGACGTCGTGTTGATTGAAGCTCTAGGCGCAGACGTGAACGGGTCAGTTCCAAACCCATGAAAATGCTCGGTGGGTAGGCAGCGACGGGTTATGTATGTTCTACTGGAAGGAGGGAAAACGTGAAGAAGAAATAGTATGTGCAATATGATGAAAAGTGATAGAGTTTCGGACAGGCAGCTTACCATGGCCAAGACAGTCCGGCAAGCAAGGCCGAATAACTGCGTCAAGTAGGAAGCCACCAACGGTCTTGAAGAAAGGCGACTGATGCGCAGGAACCAGTGACCCGGCAGCCGGTGGGGGGAAATGTCAGAGGATGAGAGGGCACGTCACGAGACAAGAGTCAGGGCGTGTGAAGGGAAATTCCCTATTCCCAGTGAGCAAATTGACAGGACAAGTTTAGTATTGGTATCATGAAGATTGTTGGCAGGGTGAACAAGAAATATTGGCTC
Source organism: Sodiomyces alkalinus F11 (assembly GCF_003711515.1). Classification (NCBI taxonomy): domain Eukaryota; kingdom Fungi; phylum Ascomycota; class Sordariomycetes; order Glomerellales; family Plectosphaerellaceae; genus Sodiomyces; species Sodiomyces alkalinus. Next base: position 5,516,863 of record NW_021167079.1, on the reverse strand, counting down.
GGAAACTTCCAAGGAGAGGGGGGCAAGATGAGGTCAACGTAAGTTAAGCGGAGAGTACGTACCGCTTCACGGATCACAGGCCTGGTCGGTGAATGGATTTGTGGAATCGGTACTTCGGTACAAAGCCTGTCCCTTGTCCCTTCCGATGTTTAGCACATATCATCTACCTTAGGAAAAAGTAGGTAGTTTGATATTCGTAGTCAAGTATAGATAGCACTACCATTTCGAGAGACGATGCGGCCATGAAAGTGTTAGATAAGGACAAATATACTCTACGAAACTTATTACGCGAGGACGGTCAGGAATACCGAGTTATTCAGCGGATATTGAACCGTTGAAAAAGAACAGAAGAGGCAAAGTAATTTTGGTACCTCATAAGTAAGGTAAGGTAGCAACTCGTCGCTTTTGGTGGGGAGCCGGTTAGGTACTAGGAAATGTTTGGATGTTTGGCAAATGAGTAATTACCAGCATACTTCAAGATTAACCACCCTGTGATGGATAAGGATTAAGACAGGAGCAAACGACATACTCAAAGATCTTGTGACTCACGGTTCAGCTAACTGGGTCTGTGATAACGAGCTTTGCAAAACAAAACATGTAGAACTCGAGGTCAGATGAATACGGGTTGTCAAGTTGTCATGCCACTTCAGCCAGTGACACAATTCTGTCATGGGAAACTGTGGTACCTAAGGTACTTACTTACCTTAGGGGTTTGTGGGGTAATTAGTAAGCCCGTACATACCTACAATCGATCCACCAATAAAACGCCTGATATCTTTCAGACCCCACCTTTGGAGGTTACCTGATAATTACCTACCGGCACCGGAGACGTTGATAACTGAGGACTGGATGGGAGGAATCGAGTAAAAATCGACAGTTTCAAATGACAATGATCGAGCTTCATGTACCTTCTGCCACCGAAATATTGACTCTCGAAGACTTGCGGTAGCGACCCTACGTGCCCCACAAAGACATATCTGCCATCATCGAACTTTATGGTTACAAATTGACTGCCCCTTTGTCGCTGATGGCAGCATCATGCTCTCCATCGCATTGCCCACGGCCGGTAGGCGATGCAGATTGGGTAGCCTCAAATCGTGGACCGCCTCTCCCACGGCCCGGCTCTGGTTGCCCCGCTTGAGCTCTAAGCCAGTCGACCTGAAATCGCAGCGAAGGCATATAAACACCCCACCGAGGGCGCCTTCGGTCCTGGACGAGTACGTCACCGTGTCCCTATGCCCTGTACAGCAAGTCACATGTTAAATAACCCGATGCAGATGGGTTGCGAAAGAGGCCCGTCCCATAAGCTTGCGCCAGCTCATGGTCTATGGTCGGACTCTCACGGAAGCACGACTCTTGAAGTCTGCCAACTACGTACGCACAGAGCTGCCAACCAGGTGCGTACCCTCCTCTCCTCATACCATCCTCCTCGCGGTGCCCAGCCTCCGTTTTTCCATTCTCCGACTAACACTGCCACTTCAAAGGATTGCACACCGTATACGAGATATGCAGCAGCTCCCTTATGGCGTCGCCTCGAATCCTGATATCAACGATGTCTATAACCTGTACAATGATGCCTTTCACACGTTTCGCAAGGTCAAGGAGATCCAAACCCTCGAGGACAATGACCAGTTCTGCTCCATCATCCGCACGATGCTCAAGACTCATCTTCCCGTGATCCCCAAGCTTGCCACGGGGATTATCAAAAGCAGAGACCAGGTTGACCGCCGCGTTCTCGACGGGTTCATGTATACCATCCTTAGAGCGGTATGTCTCATAACATCTTATTGTAAAGAAGAAGAACAGAAGAAAGAAAACGGCAACTGACCCGTCACTCGCAACAGAGGATATCCCGTCGCGTAATCGCTGAGCAGCATCTTGCCCTCACCGAAACGTTCCACTCGGACTGGTTCTCACACGGTGCCACGTTGTCCGAGACCGAGTTCATTGGAGAAGTCTTCATCAAGTGCGTCGCCAAGGACGTCATCGACCGCTGCGCCAGCGCCGTTCAGAAACTCGCCCGCTCCACCTACGGCCCGGACGTCTATATTCCCGACATCAATGTTAACGGCCACCTGGACGCCAGCTTTCCCTATATACTCAGCCACTTCGAATACATCATCGGGGAACTCCTCCGCAACTCTGTCCAGGCCGTCATCGAGCGGCAGCAGCGTCAGGCCGCTGAGGGTCCCAGCGTCCCCTCCGTCCCGCCACCGCCCATCGAGGTCACGATATGCGAAGCGCCGACGCAGGTCATTATCCGCATCAGCGACCAGGGCGGCGGGATTCCGACCGACGAACTCCCTTACCTCTGGTCCTTCACCGGCGGCCCGCAAAGCCGTCGACGCCTCGAGAATCTGCGTCGCGTCCCCACCCTCGCTGCCACCATGCAGGAGCTGCACGTCTCCGACGAGCTCGGCCGCGCCGACCTCAAGACGCCGACATACACTAATTCCCTCGCCACCCTGACAAGTCGGCCTCCTGATCTGAGGCTGGGCATCGGCTTGCCCCTAAGCAAGGTCTACGCCGAATATTGGGCGGGGACTCTCGAGCTGCACAGTCTGTGGGGCTACGGCGTAGATGCATTCCTCCAGATCTCCAAGCTTGGCAACAAAAACGAGCAGTTGGCGACCCGTGCCAGCGTGGATTCTGTATAACCTATCATCCTAACAAGGACAGCCGGGTTTCCTTTGCATCCCGTATTGCTTCTGTATGTATTTTTCTGCGGGTGTTGGCGGATTGGGACTCGTTTCTGCACTTTACGTAGCGTCATCGCATGTCACCTCGAACTGGGATATAATTAGGCCCTGCAATCCATGTGACAGGGGGTCGCCCTACTTCTTATTCTTGGTATCATGAAGTTGCTATTACATCGTACCTTAAAACTATGAGGTTGTGACTAGGCAGGTTGAGAGCAAGGGGGTACTGGCCGCATCTTGAAAGAAGAAGGATGAAAACAGAGAAAATAAGCAATTAAAATGCGAGACCTCGGCGCCTCTGGCTCAGAAGAGATGCAACTTTTTGTGAGAATACCCCGGACATATCGCCCCACGATCAGCAGACCCCAGGGAAGCCCATCTCACTAACCATCGCACGCCGCAGGTTTCTCGTGGAAACCCGTGAGCCAGCGAGCATATTCGCGAGTGCGCCCAGAAAAGAAAAACATCAGCTCCAGGCCTTACACTCAAATGCGAGAGACATGAAGAGGGACCCCAGCGGGCTGAGATGGAATTATGGGCCGAAAAATACAAACGATGTAAGCCCCTGAAAAGCCCAGACATTAGAGAGCATTTAGCGACGGCCGTGGCTGCGGACGGCGCCGGTTCCCTGCATCGCCTCGAGCTCGTTCTCCAGCTGCTTGATTTGGGCGTGGGTCTGCTCGAGATCCTTGTTGAGGCGATCGCGCTCGGCGATGAGCTTCTGTTCCCACTGGCGGAAGCGCTGCTCCTCGATCTTGACCTGCTCGGTGAAGCGCTTCCGCAGTGCCTCCTCCTCCTCCTTGAACTTGGGATTGTCGAGCTTGCGGGGACGCGCCTCACCGAATTTGCGTGTCTCCATCTGTTGGGCGCGGTAGGCCTCGTAGTGCAGCTCTTCGGTGGTGTGGATGAGATCGAGCATGTGGGTACGGATGAGAATGGAGCGGAGCTTCTTGAAATCGCAGTGATCCTCGTTCTCCACCTCGGCGACACCCCACGAATATTGACGACCTTTGACAATGCGGCCATCGCTGGTCTTGACGTCTTTCTCGGAGCCAATGACGGCGAATGGCATGGCGGCCATGAGGCTCCGCGCGTGCTGGGCGGCAGCCTCGTCGTCCTCCTCAATTGGTGGCTGGTAGATCTTAATATTCTGGGCCTCGATGACGACTCGGATCTGGGTTGAGATACCATGTTAGTCCTCGAACAAATGAAAGAAGGAACACGATTCTATTTTTAAAGAATAATACGTACTCTTTGCTTGAACCTGGCCAGGTCTGCAGGGCTCAAAGTATCGGCCTTGGCGATGACGGGAATAAGATTCACTCTCGAACAGAGTCTCTTCATCACCTCAATATCCAGGGGCTTCAGGGTGTGGCCGGTAGGCCGAATGAAGTACAGGCAGGCGTGGACGCGCAGGTCGATCTTGTCCTGGCGACGGGGCTGTTGCTCCTGAAGCATGTAGGACTCGTGCTGGTCGTCAAGGAACTCGATGATGGGCATCCAAGAGTCGCGGTTGTTGACATAGTCGCCGAATCCGGGGGTGTCGATGACGGTCAGACGAACTACAGACCCATATTCTGTCAGCCTACCTACCAAACAAAGCATCGGTCATTGGGAACGCGAAAAGAAGTCGCATACCCTTGAAGAATTTCTCCTCCAACTCGGCCTTGGTAATCTCGATCTCGACAGTCTTGTCGACCTGCTTCTGGTGTCGCTTCTTGTGGTCGGCATAGTTCTTGATGGTTGTCGAGAAAAGGGTGTTGATGAAAGTGGTCTTGCCCAGGCCAGATTCGCCAGCAACCTAGACGCGTACTGTTAGCTCATCAATCTCCTTCCTGCCGTGAACACGAAGGCGTAAGGAAAGCCAAAAAGAAAAAGAAAAAAGAAGAAGAAAAGGGGGAAGGCGCTCACCATTATGGTAAAGCCAGCACCCCGCTTGGCGACAATCTTATGCCGCTGGTTAGGGAGGTTGGCGATGCCAATGGGCGAGGCGCTCTCAGCGGTAGGAGCCATTATGAACAAGTCTTCCGAGAAGACGAGGTATAACGGTTGAGATTCAAGTTAAAAGGAGGGCAGTTCAATGGGCGGGAGCGGAGACTGAGAGCGGAGCGAGTTGATGGCACGCGGTAGACGTGGCCGAGGAGCGGTCAAAAGTTAGTTGGGAACGGGCATGGAGCGGGTTTGGGGGATTTGGGGTGGAAGAACGGTGCCTGTCCCAATGCTTCAGGGGGGCCATCAATCAGGAGAAGCTCCCCCGTCCCAATTTCCTATGGCTCCCTGGGCGACAAGCGAAAATTTAGTCATCTAATGGTCCGTGCTTTACGAAAGACTAAGACAGCTTTGAAAGTACCTAACTCTAGTTTAGTGCCGTCCTGTGTCCTGTTGCTACCTAAGGTACGGGTACCTACAGTACGTAAGGTATTTGTAAGGTAAATATTACTCCGTAGGTACTTCGTATCTTATCATGTGAATGCGGCACTGGGGCTTTGGATGGACCAACGCAGGGTGTCACAAGGCGGGATCTGAAGACCTGGAAGAACCATTCTCCGACCCCGCCAAATTTTCATATCGATAAGGAATTTCTGCGACGAGATCCGACGAAGAAAGGGAAAGAGAATGCGACGCCCATTCGATTTGCAAAAGCAGCTCCAAGCCTTTGATGTTCGATGAGTTGAGGAAATGGTGGGCCGGTGATCATGAAGACAGATTTCAAGGTACGCATTAGGTCATGATCCCCCCAAAATCAGCTCAATTGACTAACTTTCTTTTTGTTTCAGTTCTCAAACTTGCTGGGCACAGTCTACTGCCAGGGCAACCTACTATTCAACCCCGATGGCACCCATCTCTTCTCGCCAGTTGGCAACAGAGTAACTGTATTCGACCTTGTCAAGTACGCGACGGCTTTTCCTTTTTCCTGGTTTTGGTCTGAGAGGAATACAGTCCTAATTGACTTGGATATTACAGTAACAAGTCACACACTCTACCCTTCGCTCATCGAAAGAACATCGCGCGACTCGGTCTCACTCCGCGAGGCAACCTTCTCCTATCTGTAGACGAAGATGGTCATGCCATTTTGACCAACGTCCTTAGAAGGATACCCGTCTATCACTTCGCCTTCCGCGGAAAAGTCACTGCTCTTTCGTTCTCGCCATCCGGACGACACTTCGCGGTTGGAATCGGCCGCAAGATCGAAGTATGGCATGTCCCTTCAACACCAGATACGAACCCGGAAGGGGTGCTCGACTTTGCTCCATTTGTCAAACACCACACCCACACTCAGCATTTTGACGATGTACGACACATAGAATGGTCCAGCGATTCTCGGTTCTTTCTTAGTACGTCGAAAGATCTGACAGCGAGGGTATGGAGCCTCGATGCGGAGGAAGGTTTCGTGCCTACCGTGCTCTCCGGCCACAAGCAAGCCGTGGTGGGTGCTTGGTTCTCTGCGGACCAGGAGACCATATATACCGTCAGCAAAGACGGCGCGGTGTTCGACTGGCAATATGTGGCCAAGGTGGGCCATGAGGACGAGATGGTGGACGCCGACGAGGCCGACATGCGGTGGAGAATCGTCAACCGGCACTACTTCCACCAAAACAATGCCTCCCTCAAGTGTGCAGCGTTTCATCCCGACTCGAATCTACTCGTGGCCGGTTTCTCCAACGGCATCTTCGGCCTGTACGAGCTGCCAGAGTTCAACATGATTCACACGCTCAACATCTCGCAAAACGAGATTGATTTCGTGACGATCAACAGGAGTGGCGAGTGGCTGGCATTTGGTGCATCCAAGTTGGGCCAGCTTCTGGTATGGGAATGGCAATCCGAGTCCTACATTCTGAAGCAACAAGGCCATTTCGACTCGATGAATTCGCTCGTCTACTCGCCTGACGGCCAGAGGATAGTCACTGTGGCGGACGACGGAAGGATCAAGGTCTGGGACGTCGAGTCAGGATTCTGCATTGTCACATTCACCGAACACACGAGCGGCGTCACGGCCTGTGAGTTTGCTAAAAGGGGGAATGTCCTCTTCACTTCCAGTCTGGACGGGTCCGTGAGGGCTTGGGACCTCATCCGGTACAGAAACTTCCGCACGTTCACGGCACCAACGAGGCTGTCCTTCTCATGCATGGCGGTGGATCCCAGTGGCGAGGTGGTGGCAGCGGGCTCTCTGGACTCCTTTGACATTCACATCTGGTCCGTCCAGACGGGCCAGCTCCTCGACCGACTGTCCGGCCACGAAGGGCCGGTGTCGGCTCTGGCTTTCACTCCCAACGGCGACTCGCTCATCAGTGGTAGCTGGGATCGGACGGCACGAATCTGGTCGATCTTCAACAGGACGCAAACTAGCGAGCCCCTGCAGCTCCAAGCCGATATCCTCGACATCGCCGTGCGGCCGGATTCCTTGCAACTGGCCGTCTCGACCTTAGACGGTCAGTTAACGTTCTGGAACATCACGGAGGCCGAACAAGTATCCGGGCTTGATGGCCGGCGGGACGTGTCGGGCGGTCGCAAAGCCACCGACCGCCGCACCGCAGCGAACGTGGCAGGCACCAAGAGCTTCAATACGGTACGGTACAGCACGGATGGGTCGTGTCTCCTTGCCGCAGGAAACAGCAAGTACATCTGCCTGTACTCGGTCCACACCATGGTCCTCCTCAAGAAGTTCACGGTCAGTGTCAACCTATCACTGGCTGGGACACAAGAGTTTTTGAACAGCAAGCTGCTCACAGAAGCTGGCCCAGAGGACATGATCGACGATCAGGGGGAGGAATCGGATAGGGAGAACCGAAAGGACAAATCGCTCCCCGGTTCTAAACGGGGCGGCGATCCGTCGGCCAGGAAAAGGATACCGGAGGTTCGGGTCACGGGGATCGCCTTCTCTCCGGCCGGGAGCGCCTTTTGCGCGGCGTCAACAGAAGGCCTCCTCGTCTACAGCGTAGACAACGTGCAGCAGTTTGACCCGTTCGACCTGAACATGGAAATCACGCCGGCATCGACACTGGCGGTCCTCGACCAGAAGGACTACCTCAAGGCTCTCGTCATGGCGTTCCGGCTCAACGAAGCGAGCCTGCTCAAGAGGGTTTTCCTAGCCGTGCCGTACCCGGACATCGCTCTGGTGGTGCAAGACCTGCCGGTTGTCTACGTCCCGCGGCTCGTCCGCTTCGTGGCGGCCCAGACGGAGGAGACGCCGCACATGGAGTTCTGCTTGTTGTGGGTCAAGGCGCTCCTGGACAATCACGGAGCTTGGCTCATGCAGAACAGGGGCAAGGCGGATGTGGAATTGAGAGTGGTGTCGCGGGCGATTACACGGATCCGAGACGAGATTAGGAGGCTGGCCGACGACAACATCTACATGGTCGACTACCTCCTTGCTCAGTCGAAGGGCCCAGAGACCAACGGGAACTTGGCTCTCGACTGGGGGTCGAACGACGCGGCGAAGCAACAGCAAACTATTCTCCCTACTACGACAGAGGATGATGTGATTACTGATGGGAAAGAGGATGATTCGGACGCGGGAAGTTGGGTTGGGTTAGATGCGTAGACCAGCCCGCCGCACACGGGCTATTTGATATACCCGATTTGATATTGTATCACACTGGGCAACTAGGAACATGGAATGGAATCTCAAGGACGGATTATTGCGTGGTTGCAGCATCCGAACAGGGATATTTCGTTCATTTGCGGTCGGGAACGTCCTTTTAAGCTGTCAGTAAACAGTCCTTCTCAGAAGTGTAAAGGCCGGAGGAAGCAGAAGTGAAAAAGAGAAGACAATGAAAGGGGAAAGAAAATACCCTCCACATCTCATCGAACCCGGCACCCCGAACCCACATGGCCAACCCATCCTGCGGATATTCTGTGCCGTCAAGAACCATATAATGCAACTTCAGCCAGAGGTCGTCTTCTGTGATCTTGCGCCACTGTTTATCCTTGAACTTGGTGTCCAAAAGCTCCTTGCAGATGCCCAAGGCGCGCACGAGCTTGATGGCGTGTCCGTCTTCCTTGGTAGCATGGAAGCGGGGGAGCAGGTCTAGCGATAGGTGTTATCAGGTTATGGCAACATACAATCCAGACTTGCTAGAGCCGAGGGCCCCGGGGGATTCCGGTGGCACGGAAGGAGAAAAGGGGACATTCCCGTGAGGTTGTCTACCTACCGTTGGGATGAGAAACGAGCTGCTTCCCCTCGTCGAGGTCCTTGGGGCGGTACGTCTTGACGTCGTCGAAGCGGTTAGGGGGGGAGCCGCGGGCTGCGTACTGGGCTAGGTCCAAACGGATCTTCCATTCGAGGAGGCGCGCTTTCGTCTCGGCGGGGATCCAGGGCTGGTCGTTGACGGTGACGTGAAAGGGAACCGAGTTGATGTGGTGACTTTGTTTAATAGGCACGTTAGAAGAAGAAGGGAAGCAAAGAAACAATGGACTCACATAAGGAAGAAATCCCACTTGGGTACTTTTCCAGGTCGCAACGCCGCACCGCCAGCAGCCCAAATCGCCGTCTCAAACATCTCAGCGATACGCTCCTCGACCTCCTCCGGGGCGACCCTAACATGCGACGTAAACTCCAGCATGGCATCAGGCGCTCGGGAAAGGATACCGTCGAAGATCTTATCCTGGTCATCCGCGCGAACTGCAGCTCTCAGCCTCTCGTCGGCGCGGATTCCCCGGTAGAGCTCCGCCAAGGGAGGCATAGCTTCCGCGCGGGCCTCGCGCTCAGTCCGCTCCAGGAAAGGTCCCAACTTGTTCTGGTGGACGGCCGCCTGGGCGAGACCCTCCGCAATGATGGCTGGCTGGCGCCACTCGAGGCCGTACATCAGCTGGATGAGAGGGTGGAGGAAGCCGGCGTGTACGCGCTGGAGGAGGTCGTCGGCGCGGGCGTCGCCGCGGAACAGGAACTCCGATACCCCGGCGGTGAAGTCGCCACCTCGGCGGTCGATTTCGCGCTGAAAGAAGAGGAGGAAGTCCGGGTAGTGTTTCCCTTGCCCTAGGTACTTCGGAGCTGCTGTGGCCCAGTCGGCGGCGAGTTCGTCGGCTACGGCCGGGTGGGTTGGCTGAACGGGCAGTTGGTAGGTGTCGTTATCGGCGAAGGCTTTGCGGATGGCTGAAGCGTCTGCCCCTGTGCCGTAGAGGGATAGAAGATGATGGACGATCTTCAATCGGGTGAGGGGAGAAGTTGTAGGTCAGCATTGCCTTGCAGGAAGGAGGCGCGGGAGCAAGTGGGGAGACATGAGAGGCGAACAGGGGGCTAGTTGTATGATTTACATGGTTGTGATATCCCATAGCGTTGAAAAATACGTGGTGAGTCTGGAGATACGTGAGTTTGACTGATGACATGAGACATAACATAAATCGCGCACTTCGAGGTCCTTCTGGAGCAGTTCTGATGTAGTGTTGGCAGTGGTTTCACTCTGTGCGAACTTCAAGAGGCCGGTATCGTTGACCGGGACGTGAATCTTGTACGGCGTCGCCATTGTGGATGTCGGTGCAGATGAAGATGTCGAAGCTGTGGAAGCTGATATGACTTGCCGTGGCGAGACCAAAGACAGGACATTCAGGCTGGGGCGTAGGAATATTCGTCCTCTTATAGAAGATGAGAGAGGCCTCATACCCAATTAATTCCTCGAGTGAATGTAGGTCGGTAGTTGCGAGGATATCCGGTCGATCGAAGAGTTTGTCTTACTCGATCATTGACCTGGAGATACTACGGAGGAAATGTCCACGGGGCAAGGGTTAGGCCGACACACAATGCAGACGATTACAAATGCATCTGAAGCATGAGGTGACAGTTACCTTGCAACGGAGTACCACGACGTTACCTGGGACAAGTCGCGTTAGTTGTTTCTAGAGCGCATATGGTAAAAGGTAATACGGCGGAGGTACGGCATACCAAGCCCAGGCCGGCCTTCAGTCAGCACGTGTACGTGTACCTTACCTCACCTTATACAAGTAATGATTACTTGACTGACCCTTCCGAGGCGTCGATGTCATGGGTTGCCCTGGAGTTCACCCCCGATTTCGGATTCCCTCTTAGTGTACAGGGCGCGCAAAGTAGACAAAGTGATGACATCATCCGAAAAACGGCGAATCACCAGCCCGAGAAACACGGACTCGTAAAATGGGACTTGACTGGGCTTGGATAAGCTTGGTGCATCCAGGACAACGAGCACTTCATAATGAATGTACCTATGCTTATGTTCCCCAACAAGCGAGTCACTTCGAGTAAAATCATTGGGCGTTTTTCCTCTGGGTACGGTGTATGGAGAGGACCACGGCCGTTATTCCTCGTGGAGTGTGCGGACCTCCGGATCCCGAACCTGTCTCCGCTTTCGGTCCTCCGATGACTTGGTCGGTATACGGTCAATCGGACTGAGTGTGGATCGACAGTACTTACAGTGCTGGGCCGATACAGTACTCTGTAGGTGGTCTTGGGCGATGGGGTTTCCGAAGACGGAACACAGCCAAATAAAATGAACGTGTTCATAAGAAATCTATATGTGGTGCTTTTTCATACTGCATGCAAACATAGAAGAAGGGACTAGAGAGGGGGAAACCCCGGCGAGACGACCAGGGGAGAAAAAAATGCCTGTCTGCTCCAGTGCCTCTCTCGTCAATCCTCGCTTGCTCTCGCATTCACGCCTAATTTTATGGTTGATCATTTTTGTTTCTTTCCATCTCGCCCTCATCTTAGGCCCTCTGCTTCTTAGACGGCCTCTCGTCATCATCCTCATCCTCATCAGACTCAATCTCCATATCACTAGCCATCTGCTCCTGCTCCTGTGCTTGCGCTACAGAGGAGGGGAAAAGACACCCGACGTTAGCCCCCATCATTTCATAATGCACCGCCAGGAGAGAGCCTAAGACGAAGCGGGAGAGGAGGGAGAAGGGGACGCGATAAACAACGTACTGAAATACCTAAGCGCATCAGGCCAAAGGTCCAGAACAATAGCTTGCGCAAGGTCATCTCCCTCGGGGAAGATCTCAAGGTCATCGTCGTCATCGAACTCATCATCCTCCCCCTCCTCCTCCTCCTCCTCCTCCTCCTCCTCCTCGTCCTTGGGCACCTCCTTGCCCTCCGACCGCAGCCTGGCGTGCTCCCTCTCCTTCTCCAGATTGGCCTTGCTCTCCTCCGCGGAGATGCGCGCGCCGACGAAACCGAACCAGGCGAAGAAGGAGACGCCGCCGAGGCTCATCGACTCCATCTTCTCCTTGAGCGCCTGCTGCGCGGCCGTCAGGGGCTTCCTCTCCTTCTTGCCCTTGCCGACCTTCTTCTGCTGGGGGCCCTCCCCTTCGTCCCACACCTTCTTGACCGCGGTCAGCAGGCCGTCGGTGAGGTCCTTACCCTCCTTCCACTGAATCGCCACGGGCTCGCTGACCAGGCCGGTGTAGTCGTCCGAGTAGCGGTACCAGAACTTCTTCTCCAGGACCTTGTCCTCGAAGTAGTCGTTTTCGGTGAACTCGAAGCGGATGGCCACGCTGCGCGGGTCGCCCTTGCCGCCGTCCTCGATCTCGAACCGGCGCACCGAGATGGACATGAGAGACGACAGCAGCACGGCCGAGTCGAGAGGCTGGATATGCTCGTCAATCTCGGGCGGCGCGGCCTCCATCACCAGGGCCCAGAAGTTGGGGATCTGGGAGACGAGAGCCTGCCGCTTCTCATAGAGGGGGCGTGACATTTCATATTGTTGGCGGACTTACGGGATATGTCAGTGATATGTAGTGAATGACGCAATACAAAGAGTCCGCATGAGCGGGCTGGAGGTCAATTGGCCTTGAAATTGGGGGGATAAACAAACGAAACGAAGATAAAATAATTGCGAAAAAGCACACATCGACAAGAGAAGCAAATATGAAATATGAAAGAACGATAGACCATGAATGATGAATGATGGATGATGAATGACGACTGACGAAAGGAAACGTACGAATTTCGGTCTCGACCTCCTCAAACTCGCGCTCAATATCGGCGAGCTGCTCGTAAGTGACGGTACTATTTTCGAGAGTAGTCATGTTGAAATATATGAGCTCCTTTGAGCTATTAACGTATGTATGTGGTGGCGTGTTTGGAAGCTTGTAGGAGTAAAGGTAGGTAGGATCAATCTTGAGAAAATCCGATCAGTTATGAAGCTTCTTACAATATAGCTCCATATGAAAAGAGCCGTATATCTATCGCCAAGAGATCGAGGAGAACAATTCTCAACCCCACAGGAGAAGAAGGACTTTGCAAATAAAGAAGGGGAAATAGGTCTGTGTGCGCCGGGGGGAAAAAAAAACTTACTGAGCCCTGCCTTCCGAGATGATTTCTTCACCGACTAAAATGGGTTGGGATTGATTCTTGACGGGGAATGGAGCCCTGAGCTTTAAAAACGTTGGTTGGACTCTCTTCATCACACACACACACACACACACACACACACACACACACACACACAACACGGGAGTACGGAGTACAAAAGCCCCAGAGTAAAGAAACTTTTTTTTCGACACTTCTCACATTATTTTCATTAAACTGGGTACTATTTAGTACTAATTAGGATAATTATCGACAAGAAACTCCAAGATTGCACGTGTTGATGAAGAAGCTGTCAGGGGGTTCAAGGGTCCATGAACAATAACCCAATGATAATGGGCCAAGATTCGGGACATCAGGTATAGATATCGGGACATCGATATATGGGTCTATGACAAATATCCCGGGCGGCCTAAGTACCACGCCTATTTTGTATGTATCGATTAAGACGCTATGTACCTTACTGTTGTCATATTAGCTGCCTTACCTACCTACCTACCTTAGGTACCCAATTACCTTATTAACCTTCCCTAAATTAGAGTCACGATAACTCTTCCACAATAATAATAACTGCTATTACGATGGCCGAAATCCCCCCGACGCTACGCCCTGCGGTACCGCGCTACCGCAAGGCGATTTTGCTTCGTAGCAGGAGGCGCACACGCAGTAATTATATAGCGTCTTAGTCGATATATACAAAATAGGTGTGGTACTTTGTATGCACCCATATATGGATGTCCCGATATCTATACGTGATGTCCTCGCATCCCGGCCCATGATAATAACGTGTCGGACCCTATGCATTTAAGTACTAGACCATAATTAATGTACCTTAGTCAGGTACGGAGCACCAATAACCCGTAGTGCAACTGATTGTTAGTTACATCCATAGGAAGTACAACGTACAGGTCTTGGAAGAATTGGAAGAAGCGGTCAGCATAGGTACATAGGTAGGTCACAGGGGTCGTTGTGGAAGAGCTCAAGAGTCGTAGCCCCTCTAAGCTAATCCATTCCAGGAAATGCATACAGTGCATTTATATACCCAAAAAAGTCATCGCTACACTGTGTAACCCGACTTCCAGCATTACCTCCGTACAAAGTGCGAAAGTATTTAACTATGCTTTGGTGATATAGAAAGATCTTGAAGCAACACACAGCATGATCAAAAATAAGAGTTAGCAAACTCGGCGATGATTATCTATTGGATTCTTTCTTTTGTGGGCTTCGAACAAGACATTTTCGTCTTCTTCCTACCCCCCTGTTACATTTTCCGTTTTCTTCTTGCCCCTATCCAGAAACGCCCCTCTCCTTCATGAAACGCCGAACGCATAAATGCGTGCAAGTGAGGAAGATGCCGTCGTGGAGGGATCCCTAAGAAGCACTACATGAAGCCTCGAATGCACCTGTAGATAACCAACAGTAATTAAAGAGCGGGATATACCCAAGAAATGAAGCAAGCTGCGGTGCAAGATAGCGGCGAAAAGCCCAAACGTATTCTTACCACCGAATCTGGGTCATCCGAGACCTCATGTCCGGCGATCCCGGCGTGATACCCCTCGTACCGACCTGCAATCTTGCAAACCGCGCGCGGAGATCAAAGTCAACGGCTCTGACCATAACCCGCCTCTCCTCGGGGACCGTTGCGGGAGGACCATAGCTCGAGCTCGCACCTGCTACCCCATTTCCATTTCCGTTTCCGTTTCCGTTTCCGTTTCCGTTCGAGGTGTCCATGGCGCCATGCCACGGGTTCATCGCCGTGGGGACCCCGGCATCTCCTTCTTCCTCAATAGTCGCGATCCAGTCCCCGATCCGTGCCGTCAATTCACTATCCCACATGGCCTCCCTCCGCGCGCTGCTGCGTAGCAGCTGGATCGCCTGCCGCCGGGTGACCGGGTTTCTGCACTTGGTCGCCACCACGAAAAGCGGAGGCACGATGCCCAGGTCCGCGCTGAAGCTGGGCTTGATGTGGTGCGTCCTCGTGGTGTAGTCGTATCGTCCGAAAACATCCGGCACTGGGTCTTGATCTTGCCGCCGGTGGCGACACCGCGAAGGGTCGGGGCACCTCTCGGTCTCCGCCCTCCTCTCTTCGTCCCCCACCACTTCGAGCGCCAGGCCCACGATCGTCTCGAACTGCGGCTGGAACACGTCGAACTGCGACTCGCTGGCGCTGAAAGTCATCAGATACAGAATCTGCGTCATGATCTGGAACATCTTGAGGACCGCGATGCCGGCTTTTTCCTGGTGTGTGACGTCGGGCGCCCTCCGGGACTGCAGGATGGGTTCGAAGGCTTCGCACCATGCGTCGATGTGACCCCTGAAGCTCAGCCCATATTCCTGCAGCTCCCTGGGAAGAATTCCCATGGGGCTGTTGCTGCCGTTGGTTTGGGCGTAGTTGAACATGGTTTCCGTGAACCTCATTATCGCCTCGAGAAGCCTGTCCCAGGAGTGCCGAGCTTCCATCAGGGTGGTGAAGCGACTGGGGAAGAAGAAGAGAGACATGAGGGAGCTCGAGGTCGTCGACGACGGCGAACCACCCGCGTCTGATGGTGGCGATTGTGGTGGCTCGGATGCTGAGGGTATGAGCCGGATGACGTATGGCTGGGGAAAGTGAAAGGCCATGTCGTAAGACTTGGCCTGGATCGCCAGCCGTGTGAACATGATGACGAGTTCTTCTTCGACGGGCTCCTCGGACCCGGAGAGTTGTGACTTCCTCCTCTCAGCGCGAAGCTTCTCGAGCAGCTCCAGGCCGTTTTGGATCTGTCGGATGCCTTGCTTGTGGTCGCCTATGAACGAGTCGAAGCAGCCAAGAAGCACACTCGCCATGAGAAGCACCCTGTGCGATCGTTGATCCTCGCTATTCAAATGGACCAGCGCGTTGATGGCTTTCGAGTACTGGCGGACGGCGACCTCCCAATGCTGCCAGGCGTTATCTACGGGGTCGTGGTTCGTCGGGGAACCGGGCGGTGATTCGGAGGACTGCTCTAAAGTCTTATACAGAGCCCCCAGGGCAACAACCGCGTGTCGGATAGCATCTTCTGTGTGGCATTCCTGTAGCACCGTCCGCGTCCAAAAGACCGAGTCGAAGTAGCCGGACAGCTCGCCAGCGGTGTGTGTCCGGAACAGTTCAAAGTACAGGCCTTCATGGGGCGACAGAGGCAAAGTGGCCGAGGGGCGATACATCGTCACAGGACCTAAAGAAGAAACGGGCGCTTGCGGCGTGATGGCATCTCGCCGCTCCGGTTGCCTCCGTGCCCTCCGGGGTGGTGGGTGGGCGAGAGGAGGAGGCCCATTGGATGGGGGAGCAGAGAGAGGCTTCGGGGCGATGGCGAGGACTTCATGAGATCTAGCGCTTCGGGGAGGGGGAGGATACCCAGTGCAGGCCTTCTTCGAGCGGATGCACTGCGTGCAGGCGGGACGTTTTTCATCACATTTGATTCGGCGTTGCCTAGTGACAATTGGTTAAAAAAGAATAACAACAGCAAAATATTTGCCCTGTATCATCACAGGCCGCAGAGACACAAACAACCATAAAAAAAGAAGAAGAAGAAAAAAAAAACCCCCCCAAGAAAAGAAGGGGGTGGAGGGGTTGCGCAGTGCCACATACTTGCAGTTATGACAGCCCGTCTTGACCTTGGGCCTACTTGTCCTAGCTCGTTTTGTCTTCCGAGAACTGTCTGCATCTTGCGACTTTGAAGGTCCTCCTGTGGTTGGATCTCCTCTTATTGAGTCTGCGGACGACATGTTTAATAACCGAGAGAGACTTCGCGGTGACCGAGGTCAAAGCCTTTGGAAAGTCTCGTTCGGGAGCATCGCCTGATAACTGTCCTGCATCCAGAAGTGGAGATGGAAAACCGTATTTAAAACCACGCGTCCAACGTGGCGTGGCGTAACGGCGCAGGATTCTTCAAGAGGTGAACTGCCGTCGGAGACTTTAAGTACTCGAATACCTAAGTGGACAGGCACAGAACCCTGTCGGTGACTTTATTTTTAGGACAAGGCTAAACAGAGTCTCGTTCTGTTAGGGAATAGGAACCGGACCAGGTCAAGGGTAATTAATTCTGCGGTGGAAGGGTATAATGAACCACTGAGAGGATCGAGGGAGGAAAAGGGGGGAGCAAGGCTGATAAAACGAGCAGAGAGTTATTGAGCCTTTTCCTCGATTTTTTCTTTCTTTTTTTCAATCGCGTGTTCGTACCTTGAGAGAAGAAGACTCAAGTGCTCGAAATGGTGGCCGGAACGATCCGATCGATACCAGAACGAACCCTGGGGGAGAATGACAGGGGCTGTACCACAATTCCAGGATTGTAGGGTTGCAGGGTCTGGGGTGGCGGGATATATGGATGGATGAATCAATTGGGTGTATCGATCAGCGAAGGATCCATAATAAGCCAAGGCAACCACTTTCCAAATGGGGGAGAAAGGGAGGATTCCGCCTGGAGGAGCTCGTGGAAAGACTGGATGATTGAGCAAGAGGCTGTCTGCACTGGTGTGATGCCTGACGTGGAAAGGCAAGATCCGCCAAGGCGCATGACGAACTGACTCACTGGGTGGGATGATGATGGAGACAGCAGGGGGGACCATGTTGAAGAAGGAAACGGAAGTGGAAACAATGGCAAGAGGCGTGAGAGCAGTGGTAGCAGAAATATAAGATGGCGAGAGAAACAGAAAGGAGGGGAACGAGGCACGGCAGCAGACAGAAGACTGCAACGCTGCGGGCGAGAAGGATATAATGATGAAGTGGACAAACAAACTTGAGTATTTAGGTGGCACACGGGGTCGTACTTCCTTTCCACTGTAGCACTCCGTACGACTACCTTTAGCTATCTCGCCTTTCGCCTTTCGCCTTTGCGTCGTTGTCCATGGCATTTGGAAGAGTGGGTTGCTTGCGTGACCCTCTCTTTGTCAGGACGCATGATGGAAGAAACGTTTGGTTTCCTGTGCGTCAACGAGGCGGTAAGATACCCGAGTCGGCCAAGGGAGCAGCATGAAGGCTGTGGGGGTCGAGGCGAGGGATGAAGGGGACACTAATCGGGAGACATAAACCTACCTACTAAGGTAGGCAGCGCGTCATTTAACCGGAGTATTATGCCCTGCCAGAAACTCTGGGGTAACCGTATTTCGAGATTTGAACAAGTTCTCTCGGTTGGGGTTTGTGCCGAGTTTCGACGAGGAAGCAATGCCGGTTGAGCTGAAACACTTGTGGACGAAAGTCAGCGTCGCATTATTATTAGGTAACAGCACAACCGGCTTATTAAAGGAGTGCGGAGGTAAATAAGGTACTCCTTTGTAACGACCGCCAAAGATTCGATTCCAGAACGCGGCAACCCATTCAACAGGCTTTGCACGATCAAAAGCCGACTTGGAACTCATACTAACTTTATATCATCCCAGGCATGCCTCGTATAACCTCTTCGCCCGTGATTCCACTTGCGTGTTCCCGTGTTTTCTCAGACGGACGCTTAATATTACCAGACTATAATATAAAGCCCGAGTCGCTCCATCTCCATTATAACTTCCTATCTTAAATCCCATGCCATCTACAAATACGCCCAACGAAAGACTGACACACGTAGTGTCATTCGTGGACTGAAGATATATAACTCAAAGAATCCTCACCAAGACCCGTACCATAAACGCTCTCTTCCCAATCAAGAAAGCAATGAACATCCATCCCAGTCGGTAATAATCCGCCCATAGTACAGGGCGGAGGTTCGTAAAGTACAGTAGGCCCGGCAAGTTCTCTCATAGTGGAGGCAGGTCGTCCCTGCATATCGGACACTTCAGACGGTACCGCAGCCAACTCTCAAGGCATGCACTGTGGAACACATGCCGGCAAGGTGTTACCATGTAGTTCCGCCTCGTCAACACGCCAGCAACACCTCCAGCTGCCGCGTCCGCCTCACCGGCCCGTACCACTGGCACCTCAAGGACGTCAAAACAGATGGCGCACTCCGTTCGAGCGCTCCGCATACCGCGGCCCGAGCCAGGCCCCAAATATTTGACTTTGCTTGACCGTTGCCCCCCGACGCCTTTGTCCCCGTCCCCGTACCCATCCCCATCTTCTCCATCATCCTCCCGCTCCCCATCCGCGCCCGTCGATCCAGCATGTACGGGCTCCAACGACGAGAGGAGCCCGATAGGGAAGCTTCCGTCCTCGAGGTTGTCCTCCCGAAGGATGGGGTGGTAGTCCCACGCCTCGGGAGTCCAGGACTTTGGGATCCCGAACCGCGGTCCTAGGACGTCTTGGAAAGCGAGGACCCAGAGCTGCACCCAGAGCCAACCGCAGAAAACGAGGAACATGCGACGGTCCGGCTCGGCAAAGAGAAAGTTATCCTCCCTGAGGTAGAAGTAGGCCAGCGGCGCGAGCCGCAGCACCGACTGGCCGATCATAAAGCGCCATGACAGTGCGCGGCGGCAATTACGCATGACGTTGCGGTGGATTTGGGGTAGCCAAAACGAGAGGTACACCAGTGCGAATATGTTGGTGAACAGGGAGCGGATCCGAGAAGACCAGGCCATGGAGAAGATGAAGAAGCATAGCACAATAGAGATGGTAGTGGCGAGGCGGCCTATCACGAACCCGCGGGTGGATGTGGCCTCACGTCGTCCCGTGTTATTGTTCGTGGCCGTAACTTGGGCTATCTCTGCGTCGATGTCCTGGTCCGAGGGTATGATGATGGGCGGCGACTCGGCTCGCCTCGGCACAGCTTCTGCGTCCGTCTGCTCAGAACTGGGAGCAGCTTGTTGTTGTTGTTGTTGTTGTTGTTGTTGTTCTTCCCGCCTTGGCGGAGCTGATTCGGGGACAGGCGCGTTGTTACGGCTAGACGCTGACTCCCTCTCCGTTCGCCGCCTGTCTTGGGGTTCTTGTACCTTGTGGATCTCGGCAAGGAAAATGCCTCCGATTGACATGGACATGAAAGCAGCGAACAAAAGGCAGAGTGACTCAAGGAAAGTGATCCCTGCCTCAAGAGCCCACATCGATGCCGCTGCAAAAGTCAGCCCATCTAGAATTACCATCATGCTGATGGAAGAGTAGCTGATGCGAGAGAGCGTGGAAGGAGTAAACGACTCTCTCATTTGCTCTTTCAGCAGAAAGACCTGAGCCCCAAACGCGCCGGCGCAGGTAAGCACCCAGAACCGAATTTGGCCAAAGATCACTTCAATCTTGCTTCCAACCAGATGCCGACCCTCTGCCGGCGTGTACGCAGGAGGCCCTTTGGTCTCGAGGAAGAAGGCGCAATCTGGGGACCACAGGATGGCAGACATTTGTAGGTCCGGAATCCCGCGAATCGGTGCACCGTTGGGAAACCGAAGCTCCCGTTCGATATCGCCCACTACTTCGGAAATACTCGCCAAGTCGGAATTGAACCCCTTCATGTCGAGTTGAGAGTTGTCCAGAGGATGAACCTGAGCAAACAGGACGAACTCGCAGCGCGGAGAGGGGCTGAGTGAGTCTTGCTGGAAGTCCACCGTTTCAGACGAAAAGGAGGAAGGCACGTCGGCGAAGAGGGACGCCTTCTCTTTGCGGATGAGCGTAGCCAGCGTCTCGTTCAGCAGCGTCTGACTGGAGCGAAAATATTCCGGGCCGGGACTGAGGTGAGGCAGGCCAAATATGCCGTCGAACTTCTCGCTTGTCGTGGTCATGAGGAAGACCCCGGTGCGTGGCCACTGGACGCCGTGCAAGCGCATCTCCCACGTCCTCCCGCTCCCTCCCACATCTTCAATTTCAAGAGACGCCTTCGCTGTCCGAATGAGACCGCCAGCTCTTGCAGCCTCGTCTAGTAGGGCGTCGTAATATAGCTGCGCCACGTTGCGCCCGTTATCGACGATATCGACCGCAATTTTCCCTTCTCTGCCAGTGATGTTCCTGAACCACGTGTGGCCAGAATCTTGCCATGTGTAGTCGGGGGCAATGGCTGTGAGGTTATAGTCGGCCTGTGTCCGATTTGCTGAGGAGTCCTTGCGAACCCAATGACCCTTGACAAAACCAGTGGCGTTGTGCCAAACTGCCTGTTGTGTGATCGATGGGTGCCCTTTCTCTCCCCCCGCCATGGGCGGGTTGACTCGGCGACTCCACTCATGGCACTGCTTTCGAAACCGAGCCAGGTCGTCCCAAGCGAAACCATCCTCTTCCCGGAATCCCGTCAGATTCAGATACGATCCACTGAAGTGAGCTGGACTATCGCTTTGTCTTGGCGAGAAATCACCCCAGGTCGATATGTTCAAGCGTTCGAGCGCGGCCTGGTGTTTCGCATAACGCTCTGACAAGAAGCTACTAAACGAAAGTAGTTGACTAGGGCTCTCGTGACTGGTAATGACAAACCAGAGGAATACTATGAAGAGGATGGAAGTAGCGACGTCGGGTGGTCGTCGAGGCGGCATATTGGCAAGTAGGGCCGCGCCTTCGAATACGATTTCCCGTTACCTTGGTTCCATTATAATACCGATATGTCGCGTCAGAGATTGCCTCTTTTTTCGCTTTAATGTTCTTCGAGGCAAAGGGTAGGGCTGAGGATTGAAGTCGAAATATTGAAAGGAGCTGGGTGAGAATCGTGGAAGATCATGCGGTCTTTGGCTCCTGTGGCGTGAGCTAATGAGATGTGGCTGGGTATCTACTGTAGCTACGTACCTTAGTGAAGCTGCGCCACCCCATATGAGAAATCAACTACCTACCTAGGTAGTAATAACACTGTGTACGTAGCTGGTACGTATCTTCCCGTTGACCAACCCAGCTTCAACCTGCCTCATGCGAGAACGAACAAGGCGTCTATCTCATCAGCGTGTGCAGAAACAACTATCTCCTTGTAATTAATGACAACCGAGTACCACCGTGTACAACAAAACCATATCAGGACATTGGAAAGGAGGTGCATACCTTATAAAAATACGTAAAAATGGCCACCAACAACCCCGACTCCAATCTGAACCAAGGCAGTGTGCGTACTCAGTTCTCCGATCCAGTCCTTCACTGATCCAGCTCGACAATCAAGTCCTCTCTTAAGCCGTCGTCGTCGTTTCTGGAGTATTCAGGAATAAAGGACAGCGAAATCCCGACAGTCGACGAACGGAACTTGGTGCATGTACTAACGACCTTCCAGAGCAATGAGGACACGAAGGCAGCCGATGTGAATGCAGCCGTGGAAGAGCTCCTCAATACGCTCTCTAACAAATTCGCTGGTATATCAAGCGAGATATTTGCAAAGAGTAAGTTAGCGATCTGGTAACGCATTCTACCTTTGAATATGCTGCTGTTGAAACATCATTTGCAAGTCTCACGTGTTCGTTCTGACGGGCCACTTAGTGGACGAGATGTCCAGGCGACTGGATAACCTCGAGGCCGCATTGCTGGCAGACAAAGGAAAGGAGGGAGATTCGAATTCTTCCCAAAACTCTTGAATCTGTCCAGCGGAATAGGGTCTCGGACGGGCTCCAACCAAGTCAAAAAGCTGTTCAAACAGCTGTTCAAACAGGCCATTTTGCTCTGGGGTCTAAGCATATTGCCTTGCGGCTTTTACTGGGACAACCCAGGCACACAGTGGTAAATCAGAGTCTGCGAGTCATCTATGAATAGGGAGTTTATGATATCATAAATCATTTCCTTTTTCGTGCTCCGAAGGCTCATTAGGCTATGGAAAACAACCCACCAGGTCTACCTAGAACCAAATGGGTGCGGAATCAAACAAAGCTCGTCCGTGGAAGACGGCTTGATCTTCTCTTATTATGTACAAAGCAATGTTCCAGAGCGCACCATGCTATGCCACGCCCAATATTTACAGTTCCTCACGGACACGCTCAGCCGTGTCCTTAACAAACTTCCGGAGGATGTTGGTCTTGCTGGTCAGCTCATCCCGCTTGAAGGGGGCGAGACCACCCTTAGCGAGGATACCCTCGAGACGGGCAAGCTCCTTGGCCGCCCAACCCTCGCTGCTGTTGAGCTTGTTGAACACCTTCACATAGTACTCCGCATACTTCTGCTGAGCGCCGTCGGCCAAGGCAGCCGCCTCCTTTTGAGCCTCCTCGGCCGCCTCAGAAAGTGTAGTGCCGCCGGTGAATTTCGCGACAACGGCATCGAGGGCGGAGATGGTGCCAGCGATGGCGTCAAGACCACCGCCGACGGCACGGTGGGTGCCTGCCTTCTCGTTGATAAAGTCCAGGAAGGCCTGTTCGGTGCGACCGCCGCTGTAGATCTCCGCCTCAGTCGAACCCCTGGGGAAATACTTGATGGTCGGATAGGAGGTGATGCGCTGGGATTTCGCGAGGGCTTTGCTGTGCTCCGCCTCGGCGTCGACCTTGGCGATTAGAACGTCCTCATCCTGGGCGAAGTCGTCGGCGATGGCCTCCCAGATAGGAGCAAGGCTCTTGCAATCTGGAAGTAAGCAAGGCGCCGGCGTTAGCTGTCGGCCCGTCATAAGAGAATAGGCGTAACGAATCAGAATGGAAATAGGGAAAGGAAGGGAGCGACGTACGTCCGCACCAAGGGGCGGTAAAGGCCACAAGAACGTGCTTATCACTGCCAGTCTCCTGCTCAAAAGTCCCCTCCCTCAGCATGACAACCTCGCTAGGGGGCTTTTGGGCCTTCTTGGGCTTGATGCCGGCCTTCTCGATGATAAAGTTGGTCAGGCTTTCGATATCGCGGCCGCCATTGTACTCCTCAGGTTCCTTGCTCGAGCCGTCGAACCACTTGAGAGTCGGGAAGCCCTGGACTTTGAAGCGTTTGCCTAGCTCTCGCTCGGCGTCGGCGTCGACCTTGGCGATCTGGACCTTGTCCTTGTGGCTCTCGAAGGAGAGGGCCAGCTCCTCATACACAGGAGCGAGGGTCTTGCAATGGCCGCACCATGGGGCAAAGAACTCGACAAGGGTGGGTTTGCCAGACTCGAAGACAACCTTGTCGAAGTTGGATGGGAGAAGGTCAATGACGGCAGACTTGGCAGCTGCGGTAGCTGCAAGAGCTCCGAGGACGAGAGGTTTCAAGAGAACCATTGCGGGTACGAGATTAGGATTGACCCAGAATGTGTGTGAATGATAGCAAAAAGAGGGGTGTCAAAATAAAAACGATATGCAGACGGTCACACCAGAGCAAATGCCAGTGCTATCTTGTTAGAATGCTTGATAGAAAGGCTTTGAAATCAGAAAGAAGCCAGCTTGCTTTGTTACATCACCCACCTGGTTGACGATTTCAAGCCACCAATGCATTATCGTTATCGTTATCGAAGGAGAGACGCTAATCCAATAGAGGTTAGCGGTGCAGTCAGGGGTTGAGCATGCTCCATCACGTGCTTCAGACACTTGGTGCACAGACCACCCATACCTGGCCTCGCTTGGACAGTAACCCTCCTCCAATGGGAGACCACCGCAAAAATTCGAGAAATCCCACACAAAATTTACCCTGTCCTTACGAAAAGCTCGACCAGACGCGCCGCACTACCCACCCACCCAGTCCGCTCAACGACGACGACAGACAAGATCTCATCAAGCCCACCAACTCGTCAGTCTCGCAAGACAGAACTCATCTGCCCAGCATGTCTCACGAATCCGTCTGGAACTCCCGCCCGCGCAGCTACGGCAAGGGCTCCCGCTCTTGGTATGCCGAACCTACACAATCCGAAAGCTCCCCACCTCCCCTCCGAATGCCCTCGAATCATTCTCCCGCCATTACATGTCGATTTTTATGTCCATTTGTGTTTTGGGGGGGAGACATTGGGTTGATATGTTTTTATCATGGAGGAAACAAATGCTGACGGAATGCTATATTATAGCCGCGTCTGCAAGCACTCGGCCGGTCTGATCCGCAAGTACGACCTCAACCTCTGCCGTCAGTGCTTCCGCGAGAAGGCCAAGGACATTGGCTTCAACAAGGTGCGAACTCTACCCTTCTATCACCAGATAGCAAGAGGATGGTAAAACGAAAAGGAACACCGAGCGAAGACTAACACCAGGGGCCAATAGTACCGTTAAGGGCGTCACGATACCAATCGAAGGGGGTTTGAGCTGAGGAGGGCAAAGTTTCGTTTCGGCATATCGAGAAAAGTTCGGCCTAGCAGTGCCTGGGGAGGATAAAAAGGCAACACCTTGTTCATCATAGGGAAGGTAGAGGCTTCCCCTCAATCCCGAAGGAATACGGATGGAGTTCTCGGTATTCTACTTTTGCATGGAAGTACGGACGACGGTATGCATTCGGCCGGGCATTCCTCTGAGGATAGATGAATGCTACGGCATCTGACAAGCCAAATCACCAAAACGATGGAACCAATGCCCATCTCTGGCTACGTAATTCGGGGCGAGTTGATGTTGTGTCAATGAGGTGAAGACCTTGGCCTGAATAGGAGACCAATCAGGCATTATGCCTTTTGCCATTCTTACTTTGAATCGTCGCAATGCATCTTCACAATTACACAACTCGCTGATGTTGCCGCTATGGACTTATCAGCAAGTCAACGGATTTACGAACAAGAGTTAGGGGGAAACACCGACCATCCATTGGTAAATGTGCATTATTCCCAGATTCGGCATCTATCTAAAAGTACAACTAGAAGACAAGGGAGAAGGAGAGCGGAGAGCTTTTAAGCCCGGAAGTCGATGAATGTACAGAAGAGCCTGGGACTCAAAGTATGGATGCATGCAGGTTAGTCGTACATGAGATCATGAAAATTCAAGCCGGCAACACCCCTTTTTTGTTTTGCCTGCGAACATTGTTCCGCTCCCTTCTTGCACTTAGTCGAATCTGCCCCGGAAGACAGTCATGACTGTGCAATTGTCGTCCATCCGTCCAAGCTTGCTCCTGCATACTTGGTGATCCCTTATTTCAGGATGCGGGTAATGAGACCCGTGGCCACAGTCCTGCCACCCTCGCGGATGTTGAACCGCTGGCCGACCTCGATAGCGCTGGGATGGTGCAGGTGGGCAACCATCTCAACGTTGTCGCCGGGCATGATCACCTTGTGGGCAGCGTCCTCGGTGCCCTCAGGGAAGGTCAGAGCGCAGGCCTCGTCGGTGGTGCGGAGGAAAATCTGGGGCTTGTAGTTCTCGCGGAAACCAGTGTGGCGGCCACCTTCCTCCTTGGAAAGGACGTAGAGGGAGCACAGGAAAGTCTGGTGGGCGGTGACGGTACCGGGGACGGCGACGACCATACCGCGGCTAATGTCCTCGCGGCGGACACCGCGGATGAGGAGGCCAGAGTTGTCACCGGCACGCGACTCGTCGCAAGACTTCTTGAAGGTCTCAATGTCGGTGACCTTGGACTTGATGACCTCATGGCCCTTGCCGATGATCTCGACATCGGAGTCCTTCTTCAGAACGCCACGCTCGACGCGACCGCTGACGACGGTGCCACGACCGGAGATGGAGAAAACGTCCTCGACGGCCATGAGGAAGGGTTTGTCAAGGTCACGCTGGGGGGTGGGGATCCATTCATCAACGGCCTTCATGAGCTCGTCGATCTTTTGCGCGCCAATCTCAGGCTTCTGGTCGTTCATGGCCATCAGCGCGGAGCCCATGATGACGGGGGTCTCGTCACCCTCGAAGCCGTAGGTGCTGAGAAGCTCGCGCATCTCCATCTCGACAAGTTCCAACATCTCAGGGTCATCAATGGCGTCGACCTTGTTGACGAATACGACGATCTTCTGGACACCGACCTGACGGGCGAGGAGGAGATGCTCACGGGTCTGGGGCATTTGACCATCGGAGGCCGCGACGACGATGATGGCGCCGTCCATGTTGGCGGCACCGGTGATCATGTTCTTGATGTAATCAGCGTGACCAGGGCAGTCAACGTGCGAGTAATGACGGTTTTCTGTGGAATATTCGATGTGCGACGCGGAAATTGTGATACCGCGCTTCCTCTCTTCCGGGGCCTTGTCGATGGAGCCATAGTCTAGGTAGCTGGCTAGGCCCTTCTCTGCTTGACGCTTGGTGATAGCAGCTGATAGAGTAGTCTGTCAAATTCGAGCGTCAGCTTTCTTTTGTCTTTTCCTTTCCTGTTTTTATGTTCTCTTCTTTTCGTCTTTCTCTTTCCTCGAGGAAGATGCGGGTAATCATGCAGAAATTTCGTACCTTGCCATGGTCGACGTGACCGATGGTGCCTATTCAAGGATGTACGGTCAGTTCAAATGCCAGCCAGTTTAGAGGTGGAAGTATTTCGCCGACGCACCAATGTTGACGTGGGGCTTGCTCCGGTCGTAGACCGCGTATGTGCGATAGATGTTGAGGATGGGGGAAACATGTTGCGTCTTGAGTGCAGCTTGGAAGGGGTTGAGACGACCCTGGCGCAGGGAAGCTTGCGCCGTCCGTACAAACGGAGAAATGGCGCGGAACGCAGCAGGCATTTTGTTCCACTTATTAAAGAATTGCTAAGAAATTACAACATACAGAAAAAGAATGTAGAGGGGGTAGGGGGAAGAAAAGGATGGTGTTCGCGTGAAGTTTGGAGAGGTCGTGTCGGGAGATGTGGATGGGGATGAATTGGGAAATTTTTTTGCACCTTCGAAAGCCGCCAGCAGATATCAAGGGGCAGCAGGTAACACGCGAGTTCCATCCCGGCATTACTCAAGCTGTCCCGGGCACTTCCTGAGCTCCACATTCCTTTTACCTCAAAGCCCCACTCATGCCAAAAAGTTTGATTAGGTAAGGAGCAGGAACAGTTATATAAGGTAAGGGACTAGAGGACAATTTCAAGGTTGAATAACCTTCGGTCTTCGTACTGCGTTTACAAGTCTAGACTAACTCTGTAGACTCTCTATATGATTGTGTTTGAAGTGTAGTTTCGCGACATGATTTGGGTAGACGGAGCATCAACAAGTACGATAAGTCCCCTATCGAACACTAGCTTTCAGGGATGGAAAGATCTCCTCCTGAAGCTGTTGGTAAAAAGACTTGAGGTTTTTATATACAAACAACATAATAAGACTATCTCCTTTCTTTTGTCTCTCTTTTGTATTTTTGTTTTCGTGATTGGCCATTCCGTTCAAACCAGCGACCAGTTCTCAGAATTCGATGGTGACTGTATCAAAACAAGACGCTCCTAATCATGACATGATCAAAAAAGCCAGTCCTCCTGATGTTTATCTAATCCATATCCCCGTAGTTGGAGCACTACCTAGTGCACACAGATTCGTGATAATATGATAATAGGGCATGTCCCTGACTTCGTCGAAGAATGAAAGAGTAGCCGGAAAGGGTCAACCATCGCCCTTATGCGTACGGGAATTCCATGCCCCGTACTAAATCCGTGCTGTCTATCTCAGGGGAGAAGTAGACGCAGAGAACGCGCGGGGGAAATAAAAGGAAGAAGAAGGGGAAAAGAAAGAAAGGGCGACGCTGAACTCATTGCGGCTGCCGAATTTCGAGTAAACCAACCCTGCTTCCTGTTTTCAATACAACACTGAATATCAGCTGGATCTGTCATCGAGCGCCCATAACGCCCGCTATAAATTCCTCCTCACGAATCATTTGAAGCAACAGAACTCGCGTCCTGATCCCTGGTTTCACCCTCGCCCATCTCGCTCGTAGACTTGTTGACCATCTTGGCCTCCTTAGCCTTGGCCCGCCTCTTCTGGTTCTTCTGCCGGTTCAGCTTCTTCTTCTTCTCACGCATCGCCTCCTCCTTCGTCAGTTTAGACTTCTGTTCCTCCTCGGCTCTGCGCTGGGCTTCCCTGGCCTTCACCCGCATGGCGATACGCTTCTTCTTCCCGGGCCGCCTATTCGGCTTCTTCCTCTCCTTCTCCGTCCCTTGGGACGCTCCGTTTGCTGTTGCTGGGGAGAAGGATACCGACACGGTTCGCCCGCCTTTGGTTTTCGTCTGGGCAGTGATGTGCGTCACCTTCCAGGGCATCTCCATGCCCCACCACCGCTGCTGGGCGCGGCGGAGGACATCTTCCCCGCTGACGGCGGCGGTGGCGAACTCGGCTTGCTGGGCTGGAGTCGGCGCATGAGCGAGGTAGTAGGATACTGGCCGCCGTCGCAACATGCCACCTTCCCCTCCGGGCCCGCCTTCCATCTCGTCGGTTGGGATGACGATTTTGACCGGTGGCTGGGCCGTGCCAAAAAGCCGAAACTCGAACGCTTCCTCCGCATCTTCTGCGTCATGTCCTTCTTGAGCGGCAGACGACTCCGAGTCTTGGCCGTGACGCTCCTCGTTGGCCGCCGATGCAGGAGCAGTGATGGGGGCTTGCAGAAATTCGCCAAGGTTGAGAGCGCTCGCAAGGCGCGCATGGAGTTTCGCCCTCAGCTCAGCATGGGGCGAATCATTCTCATCACCAGATGAGGACTCGTCCGAGGCCGAGTCAGCAAGATCTTCCCGTCGGACGCTATGAGTGGTCAAGTCAGTCCATAGGCCTAGGCATAGCAGCAATAGCAAGCACGGTGTCGTGATAAATCGGTGGGCTGGAGTCGAATAATGAGAAAATGTTCCTGCGACCACAAAACTGACCGTTTAGCATCCAGGAGCTGGAACATGGCGGGATGCTGACACCCGAGCTTTCTCTGATTCCGCAGGGTGGGTTGCGGAATTCGATCTTGACAAGTCGTTTGGCTCCCCTGATGGGCTTCTGTTTCGGAGACAAAGTAATGTCCGTAACAACGCGTCCGAGTAGGTACCGTGTGCTGGTTTGGATGATCTAGCGTTGCTTTCGGGGACCTCGGGGACCTGGGCTAGGGAAACATCCCTGCTTGGGCCTGGTCCAAGGGTCGCAGTGACGTTTTGCTGGCACTTCTGAGGTTGCAATATTGAAACCTTAGTAAAGACCCGCGGTTTCAGGTCGTGTTGCTCCCTTTAATCAATTTTTCCTTCCTCACCCACCTGCAGTGACAATTTCTTCAGAGACGGAAACAAAAATTTAGGGATGAAAGCAACTGATGAATACGATCCCAGTGACGGCTAGAGGCTGGCGAACGTATTCTTTTTTTTTTTTCTTTTTTTCTTTTTGGTTGACGGCTAACTGCCTAAGGGCAGTTAGGGCATACCCGTGAAGTACTTATGGAGGGGATAACATTAAGCAGGAGAAAACGCGCGAGAAGCTGTGATACGGGAGTAGGTACCTTCTGGAGAATGCCGTCAGTGGAGAATAGCCTCGTGACCCGGCGCGGAGGGCGGGATCTAACGTTTAACCAAACCAGTGAGTGCAAGCTACCTAAACAGGGGGCCTATCTACCTTACGTGTACAGTGTAACTAATCACATAGCCAAGACGGGATACGCTGCTGTCGATCGTCCTTCCTCTACACGTGTAGGTAGGGTACGTTGTTGTAATTCTCATCAAATCCTCCAATTGTCTCTCAGTCCTCTCTTGACATGAGAAAGTTGTTAGGGAACGTCAAAACCATGCAAGCCGAGGTGACTCAAGTCCGATTACAGTCCGTAAATATTTCAAGTACGGAGTAGTCATCACTGGGGTTTAACCATTAGATACAATCCGCCAGAGATTTGTCAACGGAACCCAATCAACAAGATTCTAGATATCAGAAATCAGCTACCGCTGCCGCTCCCGAGACTTTTCCCACCACCACTTAATAAATGCACAAGTCAGAGGCATGCAAGACCACGACGTACGTTGTACATTCCGGATAGGGTATTCCGTCGGTCCCAGCCGCCTGGATCAGCAGCAAGCACCCCTTTCCATCATCCATGAACCATGTCTAAGGTACGGAGCACCCAAGGCCAATACCGTACCTACTTCGTACTTCACTTCGCCGAAGTGGCTTTTTCCTTGGGATCGTTTCCCCTCCTCCTTCTCAGCAATGACACACTTCCTTCTGAGGATCCGCCTGCGCCAACCCTGTTGCCTTTGCCGACCTGGCCTGTTTTCGGGTTCACCACTGGTCCACGGGGAGGCAGAACGGGGCCGTTTTCTCTCAGTATGTGACGGCCAACTAATAATTATCATCTCCATTAGCCCAACCCCCACCATCATGACTCTCGGAGTTGTGAACCTTTCTGCGGAGCCGCATCACGCCCCGCCTCTCCCGCCTACTTTCGCCCTTTTCGGCCATTACTTTGTACTTTCTCTGCAAAAGTAACGTGAGGGGGGACCAGGGATGTTCCCAGGCTCAAAGTTCGAAGTCGATCTTTTCGTCGTGCTTGGGCTGACTGGTATTAATACCGGACCCGAGAACCAATGTCCCTGGTCTCCGACCTCCGGTCCGGCTCTCGTTCTCCTTCCCCCCAAGGTTTTGTCTCATCGCTTTTCTCTCCTCGTCACTCCTACTTCTAATCGTTTTCTACATAGGTCCGGCCTATGAGCACTTTCTTCGGACCATCCTGTCATAGGAAACCCCTTTGAGATACACCTTTATTTTATTCATCATCGTCCGCAGTGCCTAACATCCTTGCGCTCTTGCTCTTCCATGTTCTATGGCCCGCCTTGCGCTTTGATGGACCCCATTCTTGCGTTTTCACTACAGTATCCAACTAGCTCCTTCAGACTAGATTTCCAAGAACCGGGCTCCCGCTGCCGTGCTGGGTGACTGGGAAATCTACTACGCCCAGGCCATGAGACATTCGACAACACCACACTTTACCGCTCTGGCCATATTATACTTCACTGGATCTAAGGGTTAAGAGGCTGGTTTGGATCGCTCCCAGTTTGTTTGCTACCTACTTACTACCAAAATCCCCACGACTCTGCCTCATATACGAAGGAAACCCCAATCACCTGGCATCACATCTCAGAATCGCCAGCTTCCTCGGATCGGTTGCCTTGGGTGCTCCGAGAAAAGAGCATCGAGACCTTCCGACCAACGCCAAGGCCCGTCTTAAAAAAACCAAATATCCGCCGCCGCTATGTTGTACGTCCCTCGAGTCGGTTCTGGCAGCAGGATGGCCATGTGCTGGAGTAAGGACAGACCAACTGGCGTCTGAAATCCATTATCCTCGCAAAGAAACCAAGAGATTTCCGACAAGCCCCTGCTATATACAAAGACACCTCCGTGCTCGCGACAGGGGGAAAAAATATCGTGTTCAGCCAGCATGACATGTCGCTGAATCCAACAGCTCCGGTACCCTACTCACGACGTGGACGACAAGGCGGATCTCGTTCCCGCCTCGAACGAAGCTCGTGTCGAAGTATTCATACAGTTGTCACCAATCCCAAGTCACCGCCTACCGGCCCCAGGTGATTCGCACCCCGAAACGCCAGGAAAAGAAGAAGAAAAGACGAAGAAAAGGACGAACAGAAGAAAAGAAAAAGGCCCAGCGGAAGCCCGACAAGGGAGTCGCAGAGGAATGAATCCCATACATGCTACCCATATGTTCAGCGGGATATTCATCGCCGCGCACCCGGCACCATTCTGTTTCAAACGGCATGCCAAGAATAATGGTTCATCGCGTCGAATGATCCTCGTTGTGGGCCATTATAGACTGCGGATGGACCTGTAGTCGCCCCCAAGGGTTCGCTCTTCGCCGGAGCGACGGCGGTACTGCTCTTGTACTGCCC
Source organism: Sodiomyces alkalinus F11 (assembly GCF_003711515.1). Taxonomy (NCBI): domain Eukaryota; kingdom Fungi; phylum Ascomycota; class Sordariomycetes; order Glomerellales; family Plectosphaerellaceae; genus Sodiomyces; species Sodiomyces alkalinus. The sequence goes on along the minus strand of NW_021167079.1, from coordinate 5,484,462 downwards.
TGGAGACGTGTAGGACCTGCTCTCATTGGCATACGCCATGGTTGAGGTTGGTTCTCCTGCTGACGTCGTCCATCCGGTTGCAGGTGCGTAGTATTCCCGTGGCGGAGTAGGGTTCGTTCCCGAGGGAGCATCCGTCCCATAATTCGGCACCGGCATCTCGCTGGTGTTTTGGTTCACAGGCGGGTACGACGAGCTGTATCGATATTCGGAAGACCCATCATTATTCCCCATGGAGCTAGTACTGTTGATGGAGGGGTGGCTCCCATGACGAGGACTCTTCGTCGGACGAGGATTGGTGTCGACATATCTCGGGATGCTTGCTGCTGCATCTGTCGTCGTTGACAAAGACAGGGGCGGGGGCCCCGTTGTCGACTGAGCATACGAATACGACGTGCGGGCTACTGGCTGTGGTTGTCTAGGAGCTTCGTTCGACGCCATGGGCACCTGAACTGGCGCCCCGCCGGCCGAGAGAGGAATATCTTGTGAGTCTGCGCCAAACACTGGCGCGCTAGATATGGGTGCCTTGGGATAATGCTCGCCTGGCATTGTTGTCGGGGGATAGTTGGCGGTGGCGGGCGTCGTGTTCTGAGGCAACGGCATAATGGTTGCTGGCGCCCAGTTCGAGTATGAGCTATTGTTACTCGTCAGTACCGTGTTCAACCCAAAGGGGGGTTTGTCGCCATACGACGGAAGCGTCCGGAAAACCCCGTAAGGAACCGCTGCTTACCTTTGTCGAACAGGTCCCAGCTGGGTACTGGGCATCCTTGGGCCGCCGCTGGTGAAAGTGAAAGCTCCCCGCGGCACTTGTATGTCTAGGCCTCTCGCCTTGGCCTCGTGAGGCTTCACCGTTAGTGGCCCAGCAACGACTCCGACCCCCGTCTCTACCAAGGCTTGTCCCCTCGACCCAGCGCTCGATCCTAGGAGCGGGATCTCTTTTCTTGCCTGGAAGTTTCGCGGGCTTCTTCCTCTCACTACAATGGGAGCCGTAATCGCTTCTGCGAGGACAGCTTTGCTACCGTTGGTCAAGGTGCCAACAACTTTCAGGTGCAAGACGAAATGTTGCTGGAGCTCCTTCCGTCGACCGTTATTCGCCGTCGCACTAGGGATTGCATGTCAGCATCACCGTGGGTTGCAAGTGCGCCCAAACTCTTCCAACTCACATTCGAAACTGCAGCCGTCTCCATCCGATTGGGTATACTGCGTATTCTCCTTCCGTTTCTGTGCCGTCCTCCTGGAAAGGTATCAAGGGAAGTGATGGAGGCTCCTGGTCCGGGCCCTGGGTGACCTCGGACGAGTTCGGTGGCGGGGTCTTCCAAGGGATGACGATCAGCCGCACGGGGTGGCCGTCCACCGATTCCATTGCGGAGACGGTCACCTCGGTACTACTGACGGGCACAGTTTCGCCCGCTTCAGTGATAACGGACAGCGGACTCCGGGAAGTAATCAGCGAACCGCTGATCTGGAAGAGGTTTCGTCGGTAGCAAGTCAGCTCCGGTTGGAGGACCGTCCCATCGCTAGTACTGGAAGGCATCTCAGACAGAAAGAACATGCCGTGAAGCTGAGCAGAGAGTTCGAGTTGCTGTATGCGACCATGCTGGTCGACTATGGTGTGCTTGTCCGGAACCTTTTTGAAGGACAAGAGTTTATGGTCGTGGTTCACGGTCATTTTCGACCCATCATGTCTGAGATCCTGGACGATTTCCTGGTACGGCGGCTGCTCCACGTGCGAATATGGACGCTTTAGGCTTTCGTGGTAGCCGTGCTGGGAGGACAGATTAGCATGATGGGGTCTATCGTAAGTATCCGACTCGTCGTGTGCATATCGATTGTATGGATATCCCGTGCTGTCCGCTGGAGGAAGGCCGTTACGTGGTCGTGCTGGATGCGTCGGCGTGGTTGAGTGACTTGACAATCCCGGATCGAGGCTGCTGTTGAATCGAGCTGGCAACTGATGCACCGGGGCACCATAGTTGGGCCAAAGGTTCCCATGTGCTGGCTCTTTCAAGTCTGCCATGACGGGGTAGGTAGCCGTGACGGACATCAGTGCATTCTTTCTGGATAATCCGGGAACTCCAATATCCAACGCGAGGAGGATCGATTCGGAGTATACTGGAGTGCAGGTTGTTGTGGTCAGTAAAGCATGGAATGTTGAGGTCGCCAATCCGAAGCGAGCTTGGACTGAGGCTCGCGCGTTTCCTGCTGCTGAACGTCAAGCGAACGGCTGCTGCGGGAGAAAGAGTTACGGATGGGGCTGGTGTTTGATGTAGGGG